>NW_028270139.1:9071835-9371835 GCF_037043375.1 Chiloscyllium plagiosum
CCTCTCTTTCCCCTTCCTCCTCTCTTCCCCCCCCTCTCTTTCCCCCCCTTCCCCTCTTCCCCCCCTCTCTTCCCCCCTCTCTTCCCCCCCTCTCTTCCCCCCCTCTTCCCCCCTCTCTACCCCCCCTCTCTCCCCCCCAAACCTCTTTCCCCCCCCTCTCATCCCCCCCCACACTTCCCCCCCACAACCCCCCCCACACTTCCCCCCCCTCACTACCCCCCCCACTCAACCCCCCCACTCAACCCCCCCCACACAACCCCCCCCTCCCCCACAACCCCCCCACACACCCCCCCACAACCCCCCCCACACAACCCCCCCCACTCCCCCCCACACATCCCCCCACACAACCCCCCCTCTCAACCCCCCCACCCCCACTCAACCCCCCCACACAACCCCCCCACCACCCCCCCCTCCCACCCCCCCTCACAACCCCCCCACACAACCCCCCCACACTACCCCCCCACTCTACCCCCCCCTCACTACCCCCCCCACACTACCCCCCCTCACAACCCCCCTCACAACCCCCCCTCCTACCCCCCCTCTCCCCCCACACAACCCCCCCTCACAACCCCCCCCTCTTCCCCCCTCCCCCCCCTCAACCCCCCCCTCTCTTCCCCCCCCTTCCCCCACTACCCCCCCTCTCTCCCCCCCCACACTACCCCCCCACTCATCCCCCCCACTCTACCCCCCTCTCACCCCCCCTCTCAACCCCCCCACTCTACCCCCCCCTCACTTCCCCCCCCTCTCTACCCCCCCTCTCTACCCCCCCCTCACATCCCCCCCTCTCTACCCCCCCTCTCTACCCCCCCTCTCTTCCCCCCCTCACTCCCCCCACACTCCCCCCCCCACTCCCCCCTCACTCCCCCCCACTCCCCCCCTCACTACCCCCCCCACTCAACCCCCCCTCTCTTCCCCCCCCTCTCTTCTCCCCCCTCTCTCCCCCTCACTCTCCCCCCTCTTCCCCCCCTCTTCCCCCCCCTCTCTTCCCCCCCCTCACTTCCCCCCCCTTCCCCCCTCTCCCCCCCTCTCTACCCCCCCCACTCCCCCCCTCTCTTCCCCCCCCTCTCCCCCCTCTCTTCCCCCCACACTTCCCCCCCTCACTTCCCCCCCTCTCTTCCCCCACATCCCCCCCTACCCCCCCTCTCATCCCCCCCTCTCTTCTCCCCCCTCTCTTCCCCCCCTCTCTTCTCCCCCCCTCTCTTCTCCCCCCCTCTCTTCTCCCCCCCTCTCTTCTCCCCCCTCTCTACCCCCCCCCTCTCTACCCCCCTCTCTTCCCCCCCTCTCTTCCCCCCCCTCTCTTCCCCCCCTCTCTTCCCCCCCCTCTCTTTCCCCCCCTCTCTTCCCCCCCTCTCTTCCCCCCCTCTCTTCCCCCCCTCTCTTCCCCCCCTTCTTCCCCCCCTTTCTTCCCCCCCTCTTCTTCCCCCCCTCTCTTCCCCCCCCTCTTCCCCCCCTCTCTTCCCCCCCCTCTTTCCCCCCCCTCTCTTCCCCCCCTTCCCCCTCTTCCCCCCTCTCTTCCCCCCTCTCTTCCCCCCCTCTCTTCCCACCCCTCTCTTCCCCCCCCTCTCTTCCCCCCCTCTCTTCCCCCTCTTCCCCCCCTCTCTTCCCCCCCTCTCTTCCCCCCCTCTCTTCCCCCCCTCACTTCCCCCCCCTCTCTTCCCCCCCCTCTCTTCCCCCCCTCTCTTCCCCCCCTCTCTTCCCCCCCTCTCTTCCCCCCCTCTCTTCCCCCCCTCTCTCCCCCCCCTCTTCCCCCCCCTCTTCCCCCCCTCTTCCCCCCCTCTTCCCCCCTCTCTTCCCCCTCTCTTCCCCCCTCTCTTCCCCCCCCTCTCTTCCCCCCCTCTCTTCCCCCCCTCTCTTCTCCCCCTCTCTTCTCCCCCTCTCTTCCCCCCCTCTTCCCCCCCTCTCTTCCCCCCCTCTCTTCCCCCCCCTTCCCCCCCCTCTTCCCCCCCCTCTCTTCCCCCCCCCTTCCCCTCTCTTCCCCCCCTCTCTTCCCCCCCCCTCTCTTCTCCCCCTCTCTTCTCCCCCTCTCTTCCCCCCCTCTTCCCCCCCTCTCTTCCCCCCCTCTCTTTCCCCCCCCTTCCCCCTCTTCCCCCCTCTCTTCCCCCCCCTCTTCCCCCCCTCTCTTCCCCCCCCTCTCTTTCCCCCCCCTTCCCCCTCTTCCCCCCCTCTCTTCCCCCCCCTCTCTTCCCCCCCTCTCTTCCCACCCCTCTCTTCCCCCCCTCTCTTCCCCCCCCCCTCTTCCCCCCCTCTCTTCCCCCCCTCTCTTCCCCCCCTCTCTTCCCCCCCCTCTCTTCCCCCCCTCTCTTCCCCCCCCTCTCTTCCCCCCCTCTCTTCCCCCCTCTCTTCCCCCCCCTCTCTTCCCCCCCTCTCTTCCCCCCCTCTCTTCCCCCCCTCTCTTCCCCCTCTTCCCCCCCTCTCTTCCCCCCCCTCTTCCCCCCCTCTTCCCCCCCCTCTTCCCCCCCCCTCTTCCCCCCCTCTTCCCCCCCCTCTTCCCCCCCTCTTCCCCCCCCTCTTCCCCCCCCTCTTCCCCCCTCTCTTCCCCCTCTCTTCCCCCCTCTCTTCTTCCCCCCCTCTCTTCCCCCCTCTCTTCCCCCCCTCTCTTCCCCCCCCTCTCTTCCCCCCCTCTCTTCCCCCCCTCTCTTCTCCCCCTCTTCCCCCCCTCTTCCCCCCCTCTCTTCCCCCCCCTCTTCCCCCCCCTCTCTTCCCCCCCCTCTCTTTCCCCCCCCTTCCCCCTCTTCCCCCCTCTCTTCCCCCCCTCTCTTCCCCCCCTCTCTTCCCACCCCTCTCTTCCCCCCCTCTCTTCCCCCCTCTCTTCCCCCTCTTCCCCCTCTTCCCCCCCTCTCTTCCCCCCCTCTCTTCCCCCCCCTCTCTTCCCCCCCCTCTCTTCCCCCCCCTCTCTTCCCCCCCTCTCTTCCCCCTCTTCCCCCCCTCTCTTCCCCCCCTCTCTTCCCCCCCCTCTTCCCCCCCTCTTCCCCCCCCTCTTCCCCCCCTCTTCCCCCCTCTCTTCTTCCCCCCCTCTCTTCCCCCCTCTCTTCCCCCCTCTCTTCCCCCCCCTCTCTTCCCCCCCCTCTCTTCCCCCCCCTCTCTTCCCCCCCCTCTCTTCCCCCCCCTCTCTTCTCCCCCTCTCTTCCCCCCCTCTCTTCCCCCCCCTCTCTTTCCCCCCCCTTCCCCCTCTTCCCCCCCCCTCTTCCCCCCCTCTCTTCCCCCCCCTCTTCCCCCCCCCCTCTTCCCCCCCCCTCTTCCCCCCCCCTCTTCCCCCCCCTCTCTTCCCCCCCCTCTCTTCCCCCCCTCTCTTCCCCCCCCTTCCCCCCCCTCCCCCCTCTCTTCCCCCCCCCTCTTCCCCCCCTCTCTTCCCCCCCCTCTTTCCCCCCCCCCTCTCTTCCCACCCCTCTCTTCCCACCCCTCTCTTCCCACCCCTCTCTTCCACCCCTCTCTTCCCACCCCTCTCTTCCCACCCCCATCTCTTGCCCCCCCCCATCTCTTGCCCCCCCATCTCTTCCCCCCCCATCTCTTCCCCCCCCATCTCTTCCCCCCCCATCTCTTCCCCCCCCCATCTCTTCCCCCCCCATCTCTTCCCCCCCCATCTCTTCCCCCCCCATCTCTTCCCCCCCCATCTCTTCCCCCCCATCTCTTCCCCCCCCATCTCTTCCCCCCCCATCTCTTCCCCCCCCATCTCTTCCCCCCCATCTCTTCCCCCCCATCTCTTCCCCCCCCATCTCTTCCCCCCCCATCTCTTCCCCCCCATCTCTTCCCCCCCATCTCTTTCCCCCCCATCTCTTCCCCCCACATCTCTTCCCCCCACATCTCTTCCCCCCACATCTCTTCCCCCCACATCTCTTCCCCCCACATCTCTTCCCCCCACATCTCTTCCCCCCACATCTCTTCCCCCCACATCACTTCCCCCCACATCACTTCCCCCCACATCACTTCCCCCCACATCACTTCCCCCCACATCTCTTCCCCCCCACATCTCTTCCCCCCACATCTCTTCCCTCCCATCTCTTCCCCCCCTCTCTCTCTCTTCCCCCTCTCTCTCTTCCCCCCCATCTCTTCCCCCCACATCTCTTCCCCCCACATCTCTTCCCCCCACATCTCTTCCCCCCACATCTCTTCCCCCCACATCTCTTCCCCCCACATCTCTTCCCCCCACATCTCTTCCCCCCACATCTCTTCCCCCCACATCACTTCCCCCCACATCACTTCCCCCCACATCACTTCCCCCCACATCTCTTCCCCCCACATCTCTTCCCCCCACATCTCTTCCCTCCCATCTCTTCCCCCCCTCTCTCTCTCTTCCCCCTCTCTCTCTTCCCCCCCATCTCTTCCCCCCACATCTCTTCCCCCCACATCTCTTCCCCCCACATCTCTTCCCCCCACATCTCTTCCCCCCACATCTCTTCCCCCCACATCTCTTCCCCCCACATCTCTTCCCCCCACATCTCTTCCCCCCACATCTCTTCCCCCCACATCTCTTCCCCCCACATCTCTTCCCCCCACATCTCTTCCCCCCACATCTCTTCCCCCCCATCTCATCTCTTCCCCCCTCTCTCTCTTCCCCCCTCTCTCTCTCTTCCCCCCTCTCTCTTCCCCCCTCTCTCTCTTCCCCCCCCTCTCTTCCCCCCCCTCTCTCCCCCCCCTCTCTCTTCCCCCCCCCCCTCCCCCTCTCCCCCCCCCCCCCCCCCCCCTCCCCCTACCCCTCACACACAGACTTCAACCTTACGCCTTCAATGCATCATCTGAGCTGACATGGCACCTATTGTTAAAGTTAGTTTGAGAACGTAACTTGAAAAAAGTTCTGGGATTTACATATGGAAGAATTGAAACCAGCATGGTCATTTTAAAAGATCAGACTTAACAAACAATTCAGGTCTTTTTCAATATTTAACTCAGTTGCATCATACTGTAACCTTTTGCTATAAATTCTGTATCTTACGATCTTATACTCCAAAACCACGTGATGAAGGAGCAGCGCTCCGAAAGCTTGTGCTTCCAAATAAACCAGTTGGACTATAACCTGGTGTTATGAGATTTTTAACAAAAATATTAAGGCAGCAAAAGTATTAAATTATCTAGAAATTAAACAATATATGTTTGATTATATTTTCCAGGCACATTAATTTAAATGGAAGGGTTTGGCTAGAAAGAAGACCATCAGGGGATAGACATGATAATAGCGTAGGTAACAATAGAGATATGGCAGCAATATTGATTATTTATTTCACCCTGGTTTTTGCCAGAGAGAGAATGAGTAGGCATGACTTTGAATAATGAGATAAGTGCATTTAAAATAACAAATGAAGGAGGTGCATCGAATAAACGCAGGGTAAAGTCTGAAATCTAGAGCAGATCTAGCAGAAGCAATACTCAATATAAAACATATAAATATTTTGTTAGAAAAAGTGTAGTGCCAAAGGACTGGTGGATAGCTGATACAGTTCCTCTATTTAAAAGAAGGGCACAACATATCTAAAGAATTATAATGGAGTCAGATGAACAACATCTAGAAACAAAGACAAATGACTATTCAGTATGGATTTGAAAAGAGAATATTTTACTTACTGAAATTATTGAATTTTTTGAAGAGGTGACAGAGAGACTAAACAATGTTAATGAAGTGTCTGTAGTTGATGTGAATTTTCAAAAGGGCTTTAATAAAATATCTCGTAATAGATTAATGAATAAGGTCAAAAATATGGGGTCATGGGAGAAGTAGAAGATGGATTGTTAGCTAACTCCATAACAGAGGAAGGTGTATAGGATTGTTTAGAGTGAAAGAAGGTAGGAATTTGTGTTCTCCAAGGATCAGTGCTGGGACTATTGTTTAGAACATATGCTAACAATTTTGATTTTGGAATCAAAAACACAATTTCTAAATTTGATACAAAATTGGAAGGGCTATCTATCACTGAGAAGGACTTCAAGATTAAAGGGAGATATTAATGAACTGCAATAATTGATAAATGAAGTTCAGTATAGATAAATATAATTATAAATGTGATCAGAAGAGTAAAGAAGTTACTTACTATTTGGAAGGTGCAAGTTTAGATGGGGCGAAGGATATTTTGGGTACAAATACTCTTAAGTACTGAAATGCTGTCACAGGTTAACAGGGCAAGAGAACCAAAAACAGACATTCAACTTTTTGGAGCTATGGAATTTATGTAGAAAGTTATGCTTATATATTATTAATAGCTTGGTCTAACCAAGGTTCAATGTTGTTGTAGTCATCATATTATTAACAAAGATATAGAGTCAGTTGAGGGGGTGTGGAACAGCTTTATAAAGATATTAGAAATGCATAGATATTTAGGAAAAGATTAACAGACTGGGTTTCTACTCTTGAAAAATGAAGGCTTAGGTATGACCGAAAAGACCTCTTTAAATTTATGAAATGTATTAATAGAATGGATATGGGATGAATGCTACCTCGTGTCTTAGGGATTTTAAAGGAATTAGAAGCAGGGTTAGTGGATCCATTGGTTATGATATTCCACAATTCCCTGGGTGTGAGAAAGCTTCCAGAGGATTGGAAAAATGCTACTAAAGCACCCTTATTAAAAAGGAATGGAGACAGAAAATAGGAAGCAACAAACCAGTTAGTTTAATGTGTCATTGGGAAATTGTTAGAATCCATTAATAAGGAAGTAATAACAGGATATTTGGAAACTCAAAAAGCAATCCATCAGAGTGAGCATGGTTTTATGAAGGATTAATCATGTTTGACAAATTTGCTAGGTGCTTTGAAGATGTAGCAAACGATAAGAATGTTGGAGATCCTGTAGTTGTCATGTATATGAACTCCTAGAAGCCATTTGACAAGGTGCCTCACAAAAGGTTAATACACAAGATAAGATAAGATCATCCAGAGGCTCACTGAAGATGTTACCTCGTATGGTGATGAAATGTCTGAAAAGAAACCTTCCAGCTCAGGGAACAAACTTATATCCAGAACCTCAACCAGAGCTACAAATCTTCTCAAACCTCGCTAAGATCATGTGAGGTTAGGAGTGATTTATGAGTTTGGGTACAGGGTTGGCTAACCAACAGAAAGCAGAGGCTGGAATAAACGTTTCTTTTGCTGGTTGGTAAGGTGTAATTGGTGGGGTACCACAGGGTTTGTCCTGAACTCCAACTATTTGCAATCTATATTAATGATTTGGATATGGGGATAGAAGGTACAACAGCCAAATTTGCAGTAAAATTGGTGGGAAAGTAAGTTGCAATGAAGAAATAAGCATTTTACAAATGGGTGTGAATAGATTAGTTGAATGGGCCACAATTTGGCAGATGAAGTTTAACATGGATAAATGTGAAGTTATTGATTTTGGACCATAGAACAAAAAAGCAACATATCTAAATGGAGAGAAACTTCAGAGTGTTTTGCTGCAGAATATCGTACATAAATCACAGAAAACGGAAATGCAGGTACAACAGGTAACGAGGAAGGCAAATGGAATTTTGACGTTTACTGCTAAAGAAATGGAGTACAAGAGTAGGGAAGAATTGCTACAAGTGTACAAGACATTAGCAATACCCCACCTGGAGAAGAGCATGCAATTTTGGACTCCTTACTTGGGGATGTTTATAGTTGTTTTGGAGGTAGTTCTGAAGAGTTTCACTAGATTTACTCCAGAGGTGAGGGGTTTATCTTGTGAAGAGAGTGTGAACAGTTTAAATTTGTACTGTGGAATTTAGAAGAATGAATGGAGACCTAATTGAGATACATAAGTTGCTAAACGGGAATGACAATTGGATGTAGAAACGGTGTTTCCTCATGTGGCACAATCTAGAATGAGAGGGCATATTTGTGGGTAAAGGCTAGCAGATTTAAAACAAATGAGGTGAAATTTCAAAGGGTCGTGAATCTGTGGAATTCAGTACCCTAGAGAATAGTGGATGCTGGGACATTGAGTGAATTTGAGGACGAGATGGACATTTTTAATTAGTAATGGGTTGAAAGAGTGGGCATTAAAGTGGAGTTGAGACTGAAATGAGATCAGACTTGCTGTTGTGAAAGAAGTCATTAGTATAAGATAGTAACCAGTTATTGCAATCAGGAATTCAAAATAAACCTTTTCAATCAAAGGTGCAAATCTTGACCTACTCTTGGGAAATAAGGCAGGGTAGGTGACTGAGGTGTCAGTTGAGGAGCACTTTGGGATCAGCGACCATAATTCTATTAGTTTTAAAATGGTAATGGAAAAGGATAGACCAGAATTAACAGTTGAAGTTCTGAATTGGAGGACGGCTAATTTTGACAGTATTGGGCAAGTACTTTCAAAAGCTGACTGGGGGCAGATGTTTGCAGGTAAAGCGACAGTTGGAAAATGAGAAGGCTTCAGAAATGAGAAAATGAGAGTCCAGAGACAGTATATTCCTGTTAGAGTGTAAGGAAAGGCTGTAGGTGTAGGGAATGCTGGATGTCTAAAGAAATTGAGGGTTTGTTAAGAAAAAGAAGGAAGCAGATGTCAGGTTTAGACAGGAGAGATCAAGTGAATCCTTAGAAGAGTATAAAGGCTGTAGGAGTACACTTAAGAGGGAGACCAGGAGGGCAAAAAGGGGACATGAGATAGCTTTGGCACATAGAGTGAAGGAGAATCCAAAGGGTTTTTACGAATACATTAAGGACAAAAGGGTAACTAGGGATAGAATAGGGCTCCTCAAAGATCTGCAAGGCGGCCTTTGTGTGGAACCGCAGGAGGTGGTGGAGACACTAAACGAGTATTTTGCATCAGTGTTTACTGTGGAAAAGGACATGGAAGGTGTACAAAGTAGGGAAATATATGGTGATATCTTGAAAAATGTCCATACTTTAGAGGAGGAAGTGCTGGACGTCTTGAAATGCATAAAAGTGGATAAATCCCCAGGACCTGATCAGGTGTACCCTAGAACTCTGAGAAGCAAGGGAAGTGATTGCTGGGCCTCTTACTGAGATATTTGTATCATCGATAGTCACAGGTAAGGTGCTGGAAGACTGGAGGTTGGCTAATGTGGTGCCACTGTTTAAGAAAGGTGATAAGGACAAGCCAGGGAACTATAGACCAGTGAGCCTGACGTCAGTGGTGGGCAAGTTGTTGGAGGGAATCCTGAGGGACAGAATGTACATGCATTTGGAAAGGCAAGGACTGATTAGGGATAGTCAACATGGCTTTGTGCATGGGAAATCATGTCTCACAAACTTGATTGAGGTTTTTGAAGAAGTAACAAAGAGGATTGATGAAGGCAGAGTAGTGGATGTGATCTATATGGATTTCAGTAAGACATTCGGCAAGGTTCCCCATGGGAGACTGTTTAGCAAGGTTAGATCCCATGGAATACAGGGAGAACGAGGCATTTGGATACTTAACTGGCTCAAAGGTAGAAGACAGAGGGTGGTGGTAGAGGGTTGTTTTTCAGACTGGAGGCCTGTGACCAGTGGAGTGCCACAAGGATCGGTGCTAGGTCCACTACTTTTCGTCATTTATATAAATGTTTGGATGAGAGCATAAGAGGTTTAGTTAGTAAGTTTGCGGATTATGTCAAAATTGGAGGTGTAGTGGACAGTGAAGAAGGTTACCTCAGATTACAATGGGATCTTGATCAGATGGGCCAATGGGCTGAGGAGTGGGTAGATGGAATGTAATTTAGATAAATGCGCGATGCTGCATTTTGGAAAGCAACTCTTAGCAGGACTTATACACTTAACGGTAGGGTCCGAGGGAGTGTGGCTGAACAAAGACACCTTGGAGTGCAGTTTCATATCTCCTTGAAAGTAGAGTCGAAGTTAGATAGGATAGCGAAGAAGGCATTTGGTATACTTTCCTTTATTGGTCAGAGTATTGAGTACAGGAGTTGGGAGGTCATGTTGCAGCTGTACAGGAGATTGGTTAGGCTACATTTGGAACATTGTGTGCAGTTCTGGTCTCCTTCCTATTGGAAGAATGTTGTGAAACCTGAAAGGGTTCAGAAAAAAAGTTACAAGGGTGTTGCCAGGGTTGGAGGTTTTGAGCTATATGGAGAGGTTGAATAGGCTAGGGCTGTTTTCCTTGGAGCGGTGGAGGCTGAGGGGTGATCTTATAGCGGTCTACAAAGTCATGAGGGGTATGGATAGGATAAATAGAAAAAAAAATCTTTTCCCTGGGGTGGGGAGTCCAGAACTAGAGGGCATAGGTTTAGGGTGAGAGGGGAAAGATATAAAAAAGACCTAAGGGGCAACTTTTTCACACAAGAGGGTGGTGCGTGTATGGAATGAGCTGCCAGAGGAAGTGGTGGAGGCCAGTACGATTGCAACATTTAAAAGGCATCTGGATGGGTCTGTGAATAGGAAGGGTTTTATAGGGATATGGGGCGGGTGCTGGTAGGTGGGACTAGATTGGACTGGGATATCTGGTTGGCATGGACAAGTTGGACCGAAAGGTCTGTTCCATGCTGACTGATTCTGTAAGGGCCCATGGTGTCAGAGGCAAGTTGCAAATGTGGATAGAAGATTGGCTTTCTGGCAGAAAGCAGAAAGGGGATAAAAGGGTCCTTCTCATGATGGCAGCTGGCGACAAGTGGTGGTCTGCAAGGCTCAGTGTTTGGATCATAACTTTTCATTTTATACATTAACAATCTAGATGAAGGAACTGAACGCCTTCTGGCTAGTTTTGCTGATAGTACAAAGATAGGTAGAAGGACAGGTAGCATTGAGGAGGCGGGGAGGCTGCAGAAGGTTTTGGACAGGTTAGGAAAGTGGGCAAAGAAGTGGCAGATGAAGTACAACGTGGGAATGCGTGAGGTCATGCATTTTGTTGGAAGAATAGAGGTATGGGCAATTTTCTAAATGGGGAGAATATTCAGTAGTCTGAGGTGCAAAGAGACTTGTGTGTTCTAATCCAGGATTCTCTCAAGGTAAACTTGTAGGTTGAGTCAGTTGTTTGGAAGGCAAATGCAATGATGGCATTTGTTTTGAGATTACTTGAATATAAAAGCAGGATGTACTTCTGAGGCTCTATAAGACTCTGGTCAGATCACATTAAGAGTATTGTGTGCAATTTTGGGCCCCATATCTTAGGAAGGATGTACTGGCCCTGGAGCATGTTCAGAAGAGATTCATGAGAATGGTCTCAGGAATGAAATACTTAACACATGAGGAACATTTGAGGACTCTGGCTGTATACGTGATGGAGTTTTGATGGATGAAGGGGGATCTACTTGAAGCGTACAGAATACTTAATTGGCTGGACAGAGTAGATGCTGGGAAGATATTTCCACTTGTGGGAGAGACTAGAACCCAAGGGCACAGCCTTAGAGTAAAGGGGTGACCTTTCAGAGTGGAGATAAGAAGAAATTTGTTCAGCCTTCTGAGGTGAATCTATAGAATTCGTTGCCACACAAGGCTGTGGAGGCCAGGTCATTGATTATATTTAAGACTGCGATAGATAGATTCTTGAGTATCACAGGGTCAAGGTTATGGGGAGAAAGTGGGAGAATGGATTGAGAAAGTTATCAGCCATGATCGAATAGTGGAGCAGACTCAATGGGCTGAATGGCCTAGTTTCTGCTCTTATGTCTTATGAAAACCTCTACCTATCCCGTAAAGTCATTTAAGGCTCTTTTATGTTTCAGTAGTCTCCTCTCACTCTTCTAAACTCCAGTGAGTGCTAGCCTGATCTATATTCAACCTGTCCTTGTAAGAAATTCCCCCCCACACCCAGAATCAATCAGTTATCCTTCTCTAGCCTGCCTCCAGTGTCAGTATTTCTTTCCTTAGACAAGAGGACCAGATTTGCTTACAGTATTCTAACTTCCCTATTTTATACTGCTTTCTCTTTTGAAAGGGCAGCAAGGCTATAATTGGGATTTTAACTTGAAATGTTTCAGTGCAATAAAGGTTTTTTTTATTTATGCTGGAAATTGTAATGAGATGGTCTAAGTTTTATTGTGAATTATAGGGCTGTTTGATTTTAACCGACATTTTCTTTCAACCATTTTACAATTCACTGGCATTGAAGTGTTGGTTATGATTAAATAATCAAATTGCAATAATTCCTGTGTATTTAATAAAACTTGGTACTCATTCTTAATATTTATTGAAGTACTATATATGTAAAACATTTTGTTATTAAATATTAACATTTCAGTAAGAGTTGGGTACTTACAATATTTTCTTTCAGTCAAAATTAGTGGCTTCTTGTATTTATTACTCCTGAAGGATTTTCTGATATTTTTCAGATTGTATGAATAAAATATGCAAATATTTGTACAGTTGCTTTTTTCTTTTAAAATTGGGAAAAATGATTACCTATTAATCCTGGAAACTATTCGACTGGGATGACATGGTTTGCCATATTTTATACTTTGCATTTCCAACAGCCAATTTTGCTTCTGCAAGTCTTGAAGCATGATGGCATAACTGCGTTCCCTTTATAAATTTGCCTTTATTTCAAAATATATTGTTATTTTGAAGAAACATCTGTACTTTTAATGTTCAGAATTGAACTGAAATAGAAGTGCTTACACTTTTTTTTCGATGGTTTAATATCTGCTGCTTTAAAAAAAAAGAGGTTGGAAATATTTGATGTGCTGCTATTTTTAGTGCCCATAACTTGGTGCATGTGAAATCAATAAAATAAAAAAAAACAACTATAAAATGCAAATAAATAGGAAATTGAAGATCTGGTTGAACAGTGGTCAGATTGTGGCCTCAAATGCACCATGATGCTGTACTGAAATCTGCAGCCCCAGTGGAGAAGAGCTCTAAGGCCCCCTATAGACATATGAAGACCATTTTTAAACTATAATCCATTGAAATGCTTGAGTATTTTTTTTCCCTGCCAGGACATTCCCTGTATGGTGTTAGTACTTGTGTTCTCTTGGGAATGAGTCAACCAATAAAAACCATGTAGCCAGATGTCTGGTTCTTCAGGAATCCCAACGGCCAACCAGTGGAACACAGCAGCATTTGCTGTGGGCTGAAGATCAAAGATTTTTAAATATTTCTTTGGGGCACTTTGTGAGTTGCCATTTCAGTTCACATTCATAGAACGAATTAAAAGCATAACTCGAGGATCAGCAAAAATGGAAAGCTCAGCTGTTAATTAAATAAATGTAAATTATGATTCATGTATTCTACAATAACATCATTTTCATTTTCATACTATCATTTTCATTGTGCCGTTAAATATTATGTGGATTTTCAATTGAAACAAACTGAATCAAACTGAGGAAAAACGCCATTAAAAATAAACTTAATGTTTAATATGCAGTATCAGTTTCCTGCAGTTTGGGGAAAAAAATATTCAGGATATTTAGTATGCTAATTGAATAATATTTTCTATTTGAAGTTTACTTCTGGTAGAAAAGTTAAATGATTTTGGAGAAGATTTGTAGCTTAGATTGTGGATCAGGTTGTAAGTTTGCTTGTTGACCAGGTAAATTTGTTTTTAGATGTTTCATCACCATACTAGGTAACATCATCAGTGAGCCTCCGATGAAGCATTGGTGTTCTGTCCTACTAGCTATTTGTGTGTCTTGGTCTGTTGTGGTGGTTAATATCACTTCCGGTTCTTTTTCTGAGAGATTGGTCAATGGGATCCAAATCGAAGTGTTTGTTCATGGAGTTCTGGTTTGAATGCCAGGCCTCTACGAATTCCCATGTGTTTCTTTGCTTACCTTGGCCAAGAATGGATGTATTGTCCCAGTCGAGCTGGTGTCTCTCTTCATCTGTGTGTATGGATACTAGTGATAGTTGGTCATGTATCCTAGTGGCTAGTTTCGTGCCCATTTGTGCAATGTAATGTTTGTTGCCATCCTTGCAGGGTATTTTGACATTCATTCTGCTGGCTGTTGGTATAAGGTCCTTTTAAATTCATCAGGAGCTGTTTCAGTGTGTTGGTAGGTTTGTGGGCTACCATGATGCTTAGGGTCCAAAATAGTCTGGTCGTCATCTCCTAGATGTCTTTAATTTATGGCAGGGTGACTAGAGTTTCTGGGCATGTTGTCGTCTTGTTTAGGTCTGTTGTTTAAAAATCGGTGGCCTGTGCTTATCGGGCACCCATTGTTCCTGAATATGTTGTACAGGTGTTTTTCCTTGGTTTCTCTTCGTTCTTGGGTGTCTTGTGGCTCATTTAAATCATGTCCTGATGCAGCTCCATTTGTAGGTGTAGTTGAGTATCTGGTCAGTGAGTGTGGCTTTCCTGTAGACCCTGTTCTGTAGCTGTCCATTTGCTTTGCGTTCTACCATGGCATCTAGGAAGGGGGAGTCTGTTGTTGTTCACTTCCTATTGGTAAAACATTATACCAGTAAGGATGATGTTTATGTGTTTGTGAGTTTCTTCTAATTTGTTGCGTTTTGTGATGACAAAGGTGTCATCCACATAGCAAACCCAAAACTTGTGCTGGATCATGGGAAGGGCTGTTCGTCCTAGCCTCTGCACAACTGCTCCTGCTAAGAGTCCTGATATTGGTGATCCTATAGGCATCCCATTGATTTATTTATAGATCTAGTGGGCGGCACGGTGGCACAGTGGTTAGCACTGCTGCCTCACAGCGCTGGAGACCCGGGTTCAATTCCCGCCTCAGGCGACTGACTGTGTAGAGTTTGCACGTTCTCCCCATGTCTGCATGGGTTTCCTCCGGGTGCTCCGGTTTCCTCCCACAGTCCAAAGATGTGCAGGTCAGATGAATTGGCCATGCTAAATTGCCCGTAGTGTTAGGTAAGGGGTAAATGTAGGGGTATGGGTGGGTTACGCTTCGGCGGGTCGGTGTTGGGCCGAAGGCCCTGTTTCCACACTGTAATGTAATCTAATCTAATGACCTGGAATGTCGTTGAAGGTGAAGTGGGTTGTGAGGCACAGATCTATTAGTTTGAGGATGCTGTCCTTGCTGATGAAGTTGGTGCTATCAGGTGTTTGTGTCCTTGGTTCGTCGAGCAGTGAGGTCAGGGTGATTTTAAAAAAAATATTTTTCACATCAAAAGGCAATGCTGTGTGATCAAACAGTGAAGGGGGGGGCAGAGATTAAATCAAATAGAGTTGGACGGGGAAATAATACACTCCACTTCCTGCAGTGCCCACCTCTCCCTGAATAGCTCAAGGGTGTTGGTGGACACCGTGTGCTCCTTCTCCAGAGACACCTGGGCTATTACATAACCGCGGAAGAGGGACAGGCAATTCGAGTTATACAAGTGCATCAGGGTAACAGAACACAGTGCAGGATACAATGTTACAGATACTGAGAAGGTGCAGAGATCAATATTAATGTTTTGAGAGGTCCACTTAGAAGTCTGATAACAGTGGGGAAGAAGCTGTTCTTGAATCTGTCCATACATGTATTCAAATTTCTTTATTTTTTACCCAACGGTGGAAGAGAATATAAATGGAATGGGAGGTGTGTTTGATTATGTTGGTTGCTTTCCTGTTGCAGTGGGAAGTATAGATGACTGTAGATGAATGGATAGGAAGCTGTTTTGTATGATGGACTGGGCTGTGTTCACAACTCTCTGTGGTCTTGGGAAGAACAGCAGCATGTGAAAATTTCCTTGTATGTTTACTAGGCTCTATCCTGCACTCAAATTCATGTTTGAAATGGAACAGTCAAATTATCTCCCTTTCCTCGATGTCTTAGTTCAGAAATTGGTCAGAGGGTGCTCAATGTCCACCATGCTCCTCGTAATCTTATAAACATCTGTCAGGTACCCTTTCAACCACCTTTGCTCCAAAGAAAACAGTCCAAGCTTATCCAGTTTCTCTTCATAGCTTAAACAACATTCTGGTGAATCTCCTCTACACCCTCCGGTGGAATCTTAAAATGCGATGTCCAGAACTGCCTGTATAACCTCCCAACAGTTATAATCTGTGACTTGATTGATAAAGTTAAAAATCACACAACATAGCCCAACAGGTTTATTTGGAAGTACTAGCTTTCCAAACAAACCTGTTGGACTATAACCTGGTGTTGTGTGATTTTTAACTTTGTCCACTCCTGTCCAACACCGACATCTCCACATTTTGACTGATAAAGGCAAGTATTCTGTGTGCCTTCTGACCAAATTAACGTGCCCCATCACCTTCAGGATTTGATGAATAAGCACCCCAAAATCAAATCTACAACAACATTCACTCATAAAGCACCTTGGAAAAGCATCCTAGTGTCTTGATGGATATGGTATTTGTCAAAACAGATACTGAACAAAGAAAGAGAGATTATTAAGGATGTAGGCTGTTCGGGACATCCTGAAGCAGGCAAGGAAAGTATGGTATGTAGGCTGTAAATGAAAGTGGTCTTTCAATTGGTTCGTGAGTGAGTAGGAGATTAACAAGAGGCTGGAGCCAGGCGAACACAGTTTTCAAAAGACTTAGAAGAATGGCAAGGGTGAAATGAGAATGATTAAGCACACAAACAAATAATATGTACAGTTCAATAATTGTTGTTTATATTAGAAAAATGAGCACCTGAATACTGCACAATTAGATTTTACACAGGTTTTGTTATAGGAAACATTTTTTTTTTAAATTGGGCAGAGTAATGAGTATTCAGAGGGTTAATATGAGTGAGCAAACTTATTACTAAGTATCGGCTTAATGACCTGAAAATTTCTGTTTATTACTGCTGGCAGTTGCAAGCATTATTGTTTACTGATTATAAGTGGAAAAAACAGGAGGAAATATTGGTATTAATAGTAGACTGATTGAACTAGTGATATTGCATAGTCTGATGCCTTTGGGTAGGCTGCAAATGCCACAGGTTGACAGACAGGTGATGAGGCAGCTCCAGCCAGGGCCAGCATAGGAGGGCTGGCTAATATGCTGTCTGCCCTGAGGGCCTTTGGGAGCACAGTTGGATTATTATGTTAATGCATGAGCCTGCTGCCCTCTTCCTTTCCCAGCTGGGTTTCCTGTTGTTAGAAACTGCTTTGTGGTGACAGTGAAGTAATATGCTTCATGATTGAAAGGGCAAAAGAGCTTGAAAAAAGGAACAGACATGTACAGATATGTAAATTTAATAGCAAGACTCTTGGAGGGTTCTAATGGATGATTTTCTACAAAGTTCAACAGGAAATGAATCCCATTAGTCAATTTACTGAATGAAATTAATTTTTGTCCCAATTTCTGAATGACAGTAATTTATATTCAGTTGATGCTTTTAATGCATTATAGCATTTAAATGTTGTATATGTTTCATGACACCAAACACAATCATGCTTCAAAGCATGACCATTATTCTTTTGGGCAGTTGATATGTGCATGCCATTTTATTATAAGCCAGTTTGTAGCTTACATGTGGTATGTTCAAAGTTGCTAAAGCTGGAAGGGGATTAATTAATAACTGTCATGTAGTCTACTGGAGAAGTTAAATTTATGTTTGTAGTTATACTTGCTTACAATTGCAGAACAGTTACATTCACTGGTAATAAATGGTTAATCTGAAAGGTCTTGTTGTTTACAATAAATGCAATAACTTCATTCCTATATGGATAAAGACATTTGCTTAGATTTGGATTTTACGCCAGTATAACTTCTGAGTTCCAGCAGCAAGCAAGCACAAATTGTAGCTTGCTGTGGTAGTTGAGTCCATGTTCTGATTAATTGTTTAAAGAATACATTTAAGTTATCGGAACAGTTACTTTTGTGCATCATGGCCAAGAAAAGGTTGCTTTTGTCAGTTTTAGAGCATAGGTTCCAGCTAGCAATTATATGCCTCTGTGCAAATATTTTTGCAGATTAGTTTGTTAGCAACTAGAAACATAAGTGCCACAAAATCATCATGTATTGTTGTCAATCTTTCTTGACCACAGGATCAAATTGTTGGAGGGAAATGGAATTTTAATCAGGTTGACTGTAAATTTTGAAGGCTGTTTTTAAAACCAATGAAATATGACCAAGACAAGGGAGAGAAAATAAACTTTGAGGATAAACTTCAAAACAGCATCAAGATGGATATTGAGAGCTTCTTTAAGTATACAAATAGGAAGAGGAGCCAAAGTGAACATAAACTTGTAGAGAAGAAGGCTGTGGAAATGGTAATGGGCAATGAGGGAATTACATAAGAGATGAAGAAATACTTTCTATGTAGAAGAAACTAATAGCATTCTAATATTACGAAATAATTAAGGACAAAAGAAGTAAAAGAAATAACTACAATGACCATCAGTAGAGAAGAAGTGCTAGGGAAACTAATGGAGCTGAAGAAATCCAGTAAGTCCCCTGGACCAGGATGCATCCTAGGATAGTAAAGGAAATAGCTACAGAGATAGTGAATGCACTGGTACTAATCTTCCAAAAGAGGATTTGAATGTTGCCGATGTAACACCTTTACTTGAAAAAGGAACAAGACAAAAAAGACTGAATATAGGCCAGTTAGCTTAATATCTGTTATTGGGAGCGTTTGCATCGATTATAAAGGATTAATTGAAGATCGTTTAGAAATGCATAATATGATCAAGCAGAGTCAGCATGGCTTCACGAACGGAAATCATGCTTAACAAATTCATAGAATTCTTTGAGGAGGTAACAAGCAGGAAAGAGAAGCAATGGATAGCAATATATTGGATTTTCAGTATGTGTTTAATGAGGTTACTTAAGAAGAGTCCATGGTGTTGCATTTTGTATTTTGGCATTGGCTTACTCGTAGAAGATGGAGAGTTGAGATAAACGTGACATTTTCAGGATGGCAACCTGTAACAAGGGGCCAGGGCAAGAATTGTTTTCTGACTGAGAGTCATAGAGATGTACAGCACGGAAACCGACCCTTCAGTCCAACTCATCCATGCCAACCAGGTATCCCAATCCAATCTAATCCCACCTGCCAGCACCTAGCCCATATTCCTCCAAATCCTTCCTATTCAGATACCCATCCAGATGCCTTTTAAATGTTGCAGTTGTACTAGCCTCCACCACTTCTTCTGGCAGCTCACTCCATGCACATACCAACCTCTGAGTGAAAACGTTGCTCCTTAGGTCGTTTTTATGTCTTTCCTCTCTCACACTAAACCTATGACCTCTAGTTCTGGACTCCCCCACCCCAGGGAAAAGACTTTGTCTGTTTATCCTATCCAGGCCCCTCATGATTTTATAAACCTTTATAAGGTCACCCCTCAGCCTCCACCGCTCCAAGGAAAACAGCCCTAGCCTATTCAACCTCTCCCTATAGCTCAAAACTTGCAACCCTGGCAACATCCTTGTAAATCTTTTCTGAACCCTTTCAAGTTTCACAACATCTTTCCGATAGGAAGGAGACCAGAATTGCATGCAATATTCCAATGGTGGCATAACCAATGTCTTCAAAGATACTTTTGAGTGCAGGTTCATAGCTCCTTGAAAGTGTAGTCGCAGGTAGATAGGATAGTGAAGAAGGCGTTTGGTATGCTTTCCTTTATTGGTCAAAGTATTGAGCACAGCTGCAACATGACCTCCCAACTCCTGTACTCAATAGTCTGACCAATACCTTTCTTACCACCTTTCTAAACAGTGGCACCACGTTAGCCAACCTTCAGTCTTCCGGCACCTCACTTGTGACTATTGATGATACAAATATCTCAGTAAGAGGCCCAGCAATCACTTCCATAGCTTCCCACAGAATTCTAGGGTACACCTGATCAGGTCCTAATTCCTAATTATAATGCTTCAGCATTGATGGCTGAACCTTAAGTTACCTTGGCTGGAAAGGCTTTGGAAATGCTGCCGTATACCTCTGTGCCTCGCTCTTTCAAAACTCTCCTTAAAACATACTTTGTGCAAGCTTTTGATCATTTTTTATAATGCTCCATGAAGTGCCTGGGGAGGTCTTATTATGTTGAAGACACAATTTAAGTCTTTTAATTAACTGGACAATCTGAATTCAGTTATGGTGGCATTTAAACATATTTGTTTTGTTATTTGAGGTCTCTTCATTATCAGTCTGTTAACATGACAATAATGCTACTGCACCAGTCGTCTTATGTTCATTATATAGCTATTTATTTCAATTGGTGGTCAAAGGTTCAGGTACTAAATTGTTACAAACAGGTAGCTTAGCCATAGCCAAATAAATTAAAAACTTATTCCACTAGGTTCCAGAGAAGACTGGCCTGTACCTTTTCAGACAGCTACATATAATCAAGATGTGACATTGATAAGTACCTAGCCCACTTCAATCACTGTGGTCAGTCAGTTGTGTGTATATTATGTACCGCAACATCAGTAAGCACAGAACGCAGACTGTGTGGAAGTCTGTTTGTTTTAGCTTTCTAAATCATTTGCATTATAAATACCCTTCATGACTCAGCAAGCTCCCAACTATCTAGTGTATATTGCATAGGCTAACATATATTAAACTACAAACCATGTCACAATGGTAACAGGTGAGCGTTAAAAGCTATTTCTGAAAGCTAGTAAGTGGCACTGAAGGCTGAAAAGGTGACCATAATGTGGGCAGTCATGAAAATACTTTTTCCCTAATTATTATGTAGCAATCTGTCTGAAGAAGGGCTTATGCCCGAAACGTCGATTCTCCTGTTCCCTGGATGCTGCCTGACCTGCTGCGCTTTTCCAGCAACACATTTTCAGCTCTAATGCGCTTTAACCAAAGCTAAAGGGTACAAACCTGTACTGAAGTACTGATTACTTTATCTCTCTCTTTTAAAGCATGAGAGGCTGATGCTGACCCAAATTAAGAAAAAAAAAAGACTTTTAAATGGACTAGAACACGTGAACATTTTTTTAAAAAGTCTGCTTGAGATAATCACAGCTTTTTTTCTGCTTATTTTTTGGTGCGAACGCTACCTATAGACAAAAACCTGTGACCACAACTCTGTACTTTTAAAAGGTACAGCAAGAAAAGAGATAAGTTCAAACCCACAACAATAAAGAGATTATAATTACTACGTTTAAAGCTACAGCAACAAATAAGAGAAGAGAAACTCTTTTAAAGCCAACAAAAATAAAAAAAATACTAATACAGATTTTTAATGACTTATTAAAGAGCATAGTTCTACGCATAAAGATTGAAACCAAATATCTAATCATGAATTACAATTCCATTGACATTCTGTCAGACCTTCAGTTTAAAGAAAGAATTGATGTTTATGAATCAGCAGAACTGACAAAGAATGACAAGGAAATCTCTTCTCACTATGGGCACTGAAGGGGTAAGAACAATAGACTCCTGTGTTATTTCCAATGATCACAACATCCTGGAATTTTTAAAAAATATATCAATTTAACATTTTAGTCCATTTCAGTATAGACAATCTTGAGTTTAAGTCATATCCCCAACAGCTAGGTAAAACGATTAAATCAATTTGTAGGTATGTGTTGATGAAAAGATGCGGGAAGTGCTTTCACCAAAGCTAACCTGAATTGCTTCTGGAATTCGCGTATGCCTCTACATTCAATAAATCATTCAAAATTACTTCTTGCCAAGCCTGAGAATATACGATTGATAATGTACAAGAAAAAAATATAAATTCAAACAAATTGTAGCAGGCTATTAACATTTGTAAGAGCTTCATTCTAAAACAACTAGTGCAGATGTCTACAGGTTCTGTGGAACATCACGATCTTGTATGAGGTGTGTCCTGTCTCACCCATCAGCATCTTGTGACGCATGCAAGAGGGCATTGGACTAAAAATGCAATCACTAAGAGAAACTCACGTCCCACAGCAGTACGTGAAGAACAGACAACCAAGGAAAAATGCTGTGGAAGCTTCCAAAGTTCCTTTCTGACATCCGAGCATACCAATAAATCTCAGGAAGTAATTACAATGTGTACAGACACCAGTCAGGCATTACACATGGTAAATTTGACACACTGCATGGTCGAGATAAGAAAAGCTGAAGCCTTTAACTCCATGCAAGTGAAAACCACAAAAGGAGTGGACAGCATGCATCATATGTCAAAAATCAATATAGTTAATAAGTGTAAAATAACCCTTTTAGACTTCTTACACAAGATATATTCAGGAAACTGGCACAATGTGATGTAATTCATCTAAGGTAAACTAACTGCTTACAATGAGTCTGACATCCCATATATTGGTACACCTATCTTAAATGCCAACACAACTGTTGAGATAGGCACCTGACACCTTTTATATCTATGAAACAAATGGACCAACAACTATCCATTTGCAAGCAAGCATAGGTCTGCATCTTAATATGATCTACGAGGTGACAAATCCATAATTTGCAACACCAAAGATCCCAGACTGCAAACTTGCTCTCATACACTTCGATTGCAACCATGCGGAACAGATTTGGCAAGCTACCTCAGAACATTACCAGCTTTCCAGCTCAAAAAATTCATTATCAACCTGTGTTTTGAATGCATCCAGGTCCTTAAGCTAGTCCATTTGTTCTAGTCATTCCAAGGTGAACTTGGACCGTCCATAAATGTAATCATCAAAAGCAAATAAGTCATAATTCCATGAGCTGTCCATCAAGATGTCCAAGACCATACACATGTGGGTGAAATTGATGCATAGAGAGAGATTGGCATGTAAGTCCATGTGTTGGCTCAGTATTAATAAGGATATCAGTTATTGATTCAAGTCCTGTGATATATGTTAGTTCCATCATCCCCAACAATCAAGAGCATATGATATTTCTTCCAAACTGTGATGCAAGACTGCAACTGATATTTTCCATGTCCACAGACAGTATTACATTCTTTTGACTATTTCACCTACTGCCTTTTGTGAGACAAACCAAATGTACTACTAGTGCAATAAAAGCAAAAGACAGCAGATGCTGGAAATCTGAAATAAACAGAATGCTGAAGAAACTCAGCAAGTTTGGAGCATCTGTGTAGAGAATCAGAGTTAATGTTTCGTGTCTGGTATGACTTTTCAGAATCATCAGTGTAATGGTTGTTGACATCTTGACCACCATATTCAGTGTTTGGTATGCTGAACAACAGTTGGAAGTAGACCAGTGTGTCCTTCCAATCATGGACAAGAAATAGGGTATTCAACATATTACCACCTCTCCTCACTATCTTCAGATTAGTTTAGGATGTCTGATCAATGAAAACAAGTTGGACCATGCTGTATAACTTTATAACAGTCTTGCAGAATGCATTAGAAAAACTCTGTTCTGAGAAAGGGACACCAGCCCCAAAATGTTAACTTTGATTTCTCTTCACCAATGCTGCATGACCTGCTGAGGTTTTCCACCAACTTCTGTTTTGCTGCAGAATGCATTGTTCTTTCTATGAAAACTATGATCATTAAATGTAAAATAACTTGCCAAATATTTGAATAGCTATGGTAAATCTGCGTACATCCTGGGGTTTACCCACAGTGGCAACACTCAAGTTTGGAAGTGAAATGGGATGTGTTATAGCATAGATACCAGGCATGACAGTTGTTTTTAAGATTGTCAGTTATCACAGCATGTGACATTCTGGTATAAAGGTAATCCCTTATATTTCATCAATCTCTCTGTGTAATGGAGTCAGCCTGCTATGTGTGCATAATGTAGAGTAACACCACTACACACTGAACCACAGCTGTGTATGTAATTGAATGTAAATAAACTTCAGTAAAACTCAATAAAGCTTGATTTTATGCGTTATATTTAATAGGGGTTAACATCTAGGAAGTAAACCATATCAAGGTTCACTAGATTACGCATTTCCTTTAAACATTGCTTACTAACATGGAGAGACTCCACATGTTTTGATTTCTACATTCAAGAATTCTATAAAAGTTGTTTCTGTACTTCTGATAGGAAGGACAGTCAATCCGCTGGTAGGAAGGATGTAGTCTTTATTCCTAAATCCAGGGTGTGTAGATAAATGTTAGCTATAGAGTCTTAGAGATGTACAGCATAGAAACAGACCCTTCGATCCAACCCGTCCATGTCGACCAGATATCCCAACCCTACAGAGAAAGCTTAGTTGATATATTATTTAGGAGCAAATTACTGCAGATGCTGGAATCTGTTCTGAAAAGAAATAGTATTGGACATCACAGCAGGTCTGGCAGCATCCACAGAGCAAAAAAACAAGCTAACTTTTCAAGTCTGGATGATTCTTGACATATTAATTGTCTCATTAGTATTAGTTATTGACTAGGAAATCTCATGGGTTTATTCAACAGCTGAGCCTACAACATAAAGTTATAAATAACTATACAACCACCTTTCGGCAAGCTCATGCTAGACTGCACCTGGCATTTGATCGTGTGGTTTCATTGTCATCCTTGTCTCATTAGCAAATCCTGATCAAGTTCCTATTTATTCAGCTTGCTTTGACTGTTGGGGGAAAAATGATCAAAAATTGTGTTTTATGTGGATTGTCGAAAAACAGCCACCATATCTTGAGGTAATTAATTTTCTTTTTAAATTCGGGGTGAGGCAATATCAATTTAATGGCCACTGTACTTAAAGCATTCAAATCAAGGTCCTGACAAATCTATCCTGAAAGTTTCTATTTTTTTGATATACTGGACCCTCACTTCCTACCCCTTTCTGTCATAGGATTAAGTTCTGCATGCATAAGTCCAGAGAATTTCTGTGCAGGAATTGAAAAAGACTGAGGATTGTTAGTTGTGCATATTGCTATTACAGATATTAAGTCATATTTCTCCCAACCAACATGACCCACATTCTCGCTCAAACTGCTGCTACCAGCTCAGGATTGTGTAATATTAAATATTTGTAATCTGTGCAGGAATAATTAAGTATTAGACATCTAGACAATATGGCGACATTTGTAATTGAATTGCTCTTCAAGCTTTTCAGCACAGTTTTGGAAGATTATGATTCCTTAGAATAACGTTATAATCGCAACTTACAACCAATAATATGAACGAAAATCCTTAAAGCATGGCAGCCATTATGCCATCTTGAGACATGACATTGCATTTGGAATGCTTGGAGCAGGAAGCCTGAGGTTCACCTTGTGATGCATGCAACGCACTGTTGATGAAGAAATTAAGTAAATTGGATGACATGGACAACAGAGCTTCATTTCCCATTTGAGACAGTGATTTAGTTAATCTTTAATCTTTTCCTGCATAAATATTGGAATTGGACGACAAATATTGCCTGGAATCCAAAGTTTCAGTCATGCCACTGAAATTCCTTTTAGTCTAGGTTTTATAACTGGTTTTATTTAAAACTTGGAAATGCCTTTGAAGTTAAAGGACGAGTTACAAAAACTCTTAATATAAGCAAGAGATAACGGGGTCAAAAGTTGCAGGAAAATCAATGAACACAATGTGAAAGCTACCTCTACGTGCTGTGAAACAGTTCCAAAATTCGTGACTGCAATCACTCTCACTGTTTTCTTCCCACCTTACCCTTTCCCCTCTTCCACGAAACCACCCCCCCCCCCGCCTCGTTTCCACCTTCAGTATCTCCTCCATGTATTCTTTCTCTTCCCTTCCATTTCCCTCATTGGTTTGTTGCTTGTAATTTATGTGTAAGTTAGCTGTGACTGACTCACTTGTCAGAACATATCTTCCATCAGAGATGCTTTTCATGCTGTATTGACCCTTAAAACATTTATATGTAGTTTTAAGAGGTAAAAGGTTCATTTCTCTTCTCTCTCAATTCTCTTGTGAATCTCCTATGCCCCTTCATTCCCTTTCTTACAACCATCTAAACTAGTCATAATGTGATACTTGTCCTGGAGACCTTCAACTTATCAGTTGGAGGCAAAGAACTTGTATTTATTTTAAAATGGAGACGCCATATGTAGCTATTCTCCTAGGCAATGACTGAAGCAGTGCCTGATCCCATTACAGACTAGAAATTCCTACCCCTCTGATCTGCTTCTGTATACCCTGCCTTTTGTCAGCCAGTAACTAGCCTCCAAATAATTAAACGATCATGATGCCCTCTAACCCATTCTAACTGTCGGATAACTTCCTACTTAAAATTTCTCAGAAACTGCAAGACTGGAAATTTCTATCTAATTACCCTGTGTTGGTGTTTGCTCTCCAGATGAGTAACAATATAAATCCCATGTGCCAGTCCCTTTAAGAGTCATAGAGATCTACAACATAGATTGATGTTTTGGCCCATCATGTGCTCACGGGTCGAAAATAAACACACTAACTATTTTTACTCCTCCTTTCCAGTACCTGACTCTCAGCCTTGTATGTTTTGGCATTACAAGTGTGCATCTAAATACTTAAATATTATGAGGGTTTCTGCCGCTACCACCCTTACAGGCAGTGTATTCCAGATTCCCACCATCCTCTGGGTGAAAAATATTTCTTCAGATCTCATCTAAACCTTCTGCTTACTTTTAAATCTAAGCCCCCAGTTCATTTGATCCCTCCAGCAAGGAGAAAAGGTTCTTTCTGTCTATTCTATCATGTCTCCTCTCAATCCCCTCTGCTTCAAAGAGAACAATCCCAATCTGTCCAATCTCTCTTCATAACTGAAATTCCATAGCCCAGGCAGCAGTTTGGTAAGTCTCCTCTGCACGCTCTCCAGTGCTATCACATATCTCCTATAATGTGGATTCCAGAATGTTGCATGATACTGTTGTGAACCAATGTTTTTTACGTAATCCTTTGCTCCTTTTCCTTCAACAACCAATTTAACCTCGTCTTAAATGTTGACATGGATTCTGTTTTAATGTCCTACATCAGAAATGGAATTTACACTCTTCTAATCTTATTTTAAAATTATTTCTCCCATTACCTGTTCTACATTGCTTGGCTGGAATCTTTTATTTAAGTTTTCTCATCATACATCCCTCAACCATTGAAAGCTATCTAATTGCATGTCCTCTATCAGTTTGACTTCATATCTCCTTCCTTCAACCTAATTAGAAGGAGAGCCTAACAGGGAAAATGGTGGAGCAGCAAAGGCAAGAGTTCCAGGGGGATAATCGCAAGGAAAAAGGAACATACTAAGGAAAGGATGAGGCAACCATGGCTTACAAAGGAAGTCAGGGACAGCATAAAAGAAAAACCATACAATGTGGTGAAGATTAGTGAGAAGGCAAAGGATTGGGAAGTCTTTAAAAACCAGTGGAGGATAAGTGAAAAAGCAATAAGGGGGAGAAGGTGAAATACGACAGTAAGCGAGCTAGTAATATAAAAGAAGATTGCAAGAGTTACTTTTAAACACATAAAAGGTAAGCAAGAGGCAAGAGTGTAAATTGGACTGCTGGAAAGAGAAGCTGGAGGAGTGATAAGAAATGGAAGAACTGAAAAGGTACTTTTCATCAGTCTACATGGTGGAAGACACCAGCAGGGTATGGGGCTGTCTGCGTGCGTTTTCTCCAGGTGTTCTGGTTTCCTTCCGCAGTCCAAAGATGTGCAGGTCAGGTGGATTGGCTATGCTAAATTGCTCATAGTGTTCAGGAATGTGTAGGCTAGGCGCAGTAGTCAGAGGAAATATAGAGTAATAGGGGAAGGGAGAAAGTGAGGACTGCAGATGCTGGAGATCAAAGTCGAGAGTGTGGTGCTGGAAAAGCACAGCAGGTCATGCGGCATCAGGCTTATGCCTGAAACGTCGATTCTCCTGCTCCTCGGATGCTGCCTGACCTGCTGTGCTTTTCCAGCACCACACTCTTGACTCTAATAGGGGAAGGGGTCTGGGTAGGATAGTCTTTGGAGGGTCGTTGTGGACTTGTTGGGCCAAATGGCCTGTTTCCACACTGTAGGACCTCTATAAAGCTCTATACCAGAACTTAGAGTTGGGAGCTGAGATAAATGCAGTGGTTATCACTAAGGAGAAAGTGCTGGGAAATCTGAAAGATCTGAAATTGGATAAATCGCGCAGACCAGATGAACTATACCCCAGAGTTGTAAAGAAGATAGCCGAGGAGGCATTGGTCGTGATCTTTCAGGAATCATTGGAGCCGGGGAGAGTCCTGCTATGACAGAATTCAGAGTAGGGCAAATGTCTCAGAAATCTAATGTCAGGCATTGGAACAACACCCCACCCATCAGAGTTAGTTTGGAGTAATTAACACCTCAATGTTGGACGAGTTGGCTTGATTATTGCATTGGATTGCCTGTCTTGACACCAGGTTTGAAGAGATCTTGCAATTGCTGGTACTTTTGAGGTGCCTGTTGTAGGTTGTCGAAACCACTGAACCATATTTAGGGGAGATGGTGGCATAGTGGAATTTTTAGTGGACCTCAGAGTAATGTTCCAGGGACATGGGGTTGACTCCCACTCTGGCAGATAGTGAAATTTGAATTCAATTTTAAAAAGTCCAGAATATAAGCATGCCTCGTGAACCATGAACCACTGAATTTTTGTGAAAACTCATCTGGTTCCATATGTCCTCGAGGGAAGGAAATCTGCCATTCTCATCTGCTATGCCAACATGTGAATCCAGATCTACAGCAATGTGGTTGACTCTTAATTGCTGTCTGGGCAGTTAGAAATGAGCTCCTATGACACGTTGCATGAATAAATAATATTTTAAAAATAGGAGTTCTTGGATCTACTCCTGCATGGTAAACTGCGACCTCAGCCTTGGCTTTGAAATCCTAATCCTCAAATACACTTCTCCTGATCTGACAGGTTGGACATGATCATGAATTTTAGCCTCTACATCTGCCTTCATTGAAATTAGCCTCCCAAGATACAGAAAATGATCCTTATCTTCCAGGAGCACGGCATTGATCTTAATTGATAGGATAAGATATTTAGGGTGCTGGTTGGAAAAGAATCTTGGCTTTCCACTTTCTCATGTACCAAGGAATGGGCTTTGCCATCAAAATGTGTTTATTTGGCCACCACTCCACCTGTGACTTCCGTATAAGAATCGTAGATAAGCAAGTGTTTTATGACTACCTGGTTCACACTAATGAGGAATCCTAATGCAACTGTCATCAGCACTATGCCATACACTTGAGGCAACAGTTGAGATCAAAATGGGATTGTATACTGACCTTGAAAAATTCCTAACCTGAGTTCTAGCAGAGTACAAACTGATCCTCCTCACAAATATCAGCCTCAAATCTGGGAAGAATACAAGTCTCTGGAAGACATGACTGACAAGAAGGGAGGAGAGCAACCTCCAGTAGAATAGTCTCCTGACAAAATGTTCAGAAGAAGACCTTGTCATTAACCAATAACTTGTGAAAGAAGGGAGATAGGTACAAGGACTCATGGCAACATCCATGGTCTGAACATGGCATTTGCTTGGCCAAGTGATTGTTGAAGCAGTGGATCGCAGAAATATCCATGTTTTCCACCCCGTGATAAGTACAGATGATTTCTGTACTTGTCACTGCCTTAATCAATCTGCTGTCTCCAACATCCAGGCCCACAAATTGTGGAAACAGAAACAATTGTGCAACAAATTTAACATTGTAGGCTTCAACGATCCCAAAAGGTGGTCCATCTCATTCAACCTAAGTACCCACCTATCAAATCCTAGGCTCCATTTTGTGCCTTGTTGAGATTTTGTAATCAATCTGTTCAGGTGCCATAGGGTATAATTCTGGAGAAGGTGGAACTTGAACCAGGACCTCCTAGCTCAAGAGGTAGGACACTACCACGAGGCCACAAGAGCCTGGTATGTTTTGTCAAACTATTTTCTAATCACACTGTTCAGAGATGTTATTACACACCTCCAGAGCAAATGAAACTTACACCCAGGCCTCTTGACTCAGAGGTAGGGAAACTACTACTGCAGCTCAAGGGCTCCTTAGTGCGCTTTTTCACTTCTTACTTTTTTTTTGTATTTAACCTATTTTTCTAATCCATCTGTTCAGAGATTTTATTACACACTGGTGGAGCAGGTAGGACCTGATCCAGGCCTCTTGGTCCCCGTGTAGGGACACTACCACCACACTACAAGATCCTTGCTCTGCTTTTTCAATCCTAAAATCCACTATTACCTGCACCTGTGAGTAGGTGCTTTGTTTATCTACTAGGAAACTTTGTGACTGGTGTGATATCAACCAGTAAATGCAGGACCTAATTTAATGCAGTGGCAGGTTCTAATATTCTTATTCAATTGAAAAAGTTAAAAATCACACAACATCAGCTTACAGTCCAACAGGTATTTTTGGAAGTACTAGCTTTCAGAGCACTGCTCCTTCCTCAGGTGGCTAGTGGGGCATCTTCATAAGACACAGAATTCATAGCACAGGATCATAGTGCCATGCAACTGATACGATATATTGAACAAACCTAGATTGCTGTTAAGTCTTTCATCTTTTAGAATGGATTGCAGATTTGATTCATTAATATGTAAATCCTAGAACTTCTTTCCAGTCACATTCCTGAGATAACTTTAGGTTTTATTAAAAAAAAATCTCCACTTTGACAGTGCATTAAAGGTGTGAGGTTTGAGTCTGTCTGTATTCCAATCTTGAGTCAGACTGGTTCTATTTGCAAAGTAGGAATATATAAAATGTCACATGGATTGACTGCCTGCAGATTGTGTGCTTTTTCAGCAAAGTAGAATGTATCTGCAAATACAATTCTGCAAATGTATGTGCGTGATGTGAGGGAGAGATAAAGTGTGTGGGGGACTGCATTACAAAGCAATGCTTCCTAGTTGTATTTTTTTAATTGACTCCTCTTTCCTGTATCAATAATATTATTGTCCCTTCTACTTCTTTTACTACTTTCTGCTTCCTGAGATTAGGCTTTTCCTCTCATGTCATAAACTGGTTTTTACCTTTATAGATTAGATTGGATTAGATCAGATTACTTACAGTGTGGAAACAGGCCCTTCGGCCCCACACCGCCCCACCGAAGCGCAACCCACCCATACCCCTACATTTACCCCTTACCTAACACTACGGGCAATTTAGCATGGCCAATTCACCTGACCGCACATCTTTGTGACTGTGGGAGGAAACCGGAGCACCCGGAGGAAACCCACGCAGACACGGGGAGAACGTGCAAACTCCACACAGTCGCCTGAGGCGGGAATTGAACCCGGGTCTCTGGCGCTGTGAGGCAGCAGTGCTAACCACTGTGCCACCGTGCTGCCCTCATGCTAGCTACTTCTGCAAAAGGCCTGTTGGCGTCATGCTTGTGATCTGACTGAATCGGGTGTTCTGTAGTCTCAATTGGCTTCAGTTCTTACCTCTGATATTTGTATTTCTAGGGTTCCAATACCCAAATCTAAGCATTCCTAGCATTTGATCTTGCCCTTTTTTTATCTGCTCAATCCTCACACTTGGGCATGACTTGGTTTCACCAGTGTCAGTATGCTTAATGCTGATTTTGATTTGGCTTATTTGATTTGATTTATTGTCATCTACAGTGAAAAGTACAGTGAAAAGTTTTGTTTTGCCTTCAGTACAGGTAGATTATAGGGTTTAGACAAAGTGAGGTGTATAATTTATGGCTGCATAGAAAAAGTACAAAAGCAAGATCAACATTAGATTTGAAATTAGAAGGTTCATTCAGCAGGAAAGAAGCTGTCCTTGAACCTGTTGGTACATGTGTTTAAGCTTCTGTATCTTCTGCCTGACAGAAGAGTTGGAAGAGAGTTTAACCATGGTGGGAGGGGTCTTTGATGTTGACTGTCTTTCCACGGTAGTGAGAAGTATAGATGGAGTCAGTGGAGGGGAGGTGGGCTTGCGTGATGGTCTGGGCTGTTGGCTTGCTTGATGGTCTGGGCTGTGTTCATAACTTTGTATTGTTTCTTATAGTCCTGGCAGAAAGGACTCACCTTCATCCCCCTCCGTCCACGCATCAATGAATTTAATGCACACCGTGACGTCGAACACTTCTTCCTCCGCCTCCGAGCTTACTTTCACAATCAGGACTCCCGCCCACCTTCTGAGGACCCCTTCGCCACCTCCAACACACTGCATCCACCTGGACACCCCGCGCTGGCCTATTACCCGCCCTCAACCTCTTCATTTCCAATTGCCGTCGGGACATTAACTGCCTCAACCTGTCTACCCCCCTCCCCCACTCCAATCTCTCACCCTCACAACGCGCAGCCCTCCAATCCCTCTGATCCAATCCCAACCTCACCATCAAGCCAGCAGATAAAGGGGGCGCAGTAATAGTCTGGCGCACTGACCTCTACACCACTGAAGCCAAACTCCAACTTGAGGACACCTCTTCCTACTGCCCCCTCGACCATGACCCCACCCCCCATCACCAAACCATCATCTCCCAGACCATACAGAAATTCATCACCTCAGGAGATCTCCCACCCACAGCTTCCACCCTCATAGTCCGGGAACCCCGCACTGCCCGGTTCTACCTCCTTCCCATGATCCACAAGCCTGACCACCCTGGCCGACCCATTGTCTCAGCATGCTCCTGCCCCACTGAATTCTTCTCTACCTGCCTCGACACTGTCCTATCCCCCCTAGTCCAGGAACTCCTCACATATGTTCAAGACACCACCCACGCCTCCACCTCCTCCAAGACTTCCGTTTCCCCAGCCCCCAACGCCTCATCTTCACCATGGATATCCAATCCCTTTATACCTCCATCTGCCATGACTAGGGCCTCCAAGCCCTCCGTGTTTTCCTCTCCCGACGTCCCCAACAGTACCCTTCCATCGACACTCTTATTCGTTTGGCCGAACTGGTCCTCACCCTTAACAATTTCTCCTTCGAATCCTCCCACTTCCTCCAGACCAAAGGAGTAGCCATGGGCACACATATGGGCCCCAGCTATGCCTGTCTCTTTGTTGGCTACATAGAATAGTCGATCTTCCATAATTACACCGGCACCATTCCCCACCTCTTCCTCCGCTACACTGATGACTGCATTGGTGCCACCTCACGCTCCCGCGAGGAGGTTGAGCAATTCATCAACTTCACCAACACATTCCACCCTGACCTTAAATTTACCTGGACCATCTCTGACACCTCCCTCCCCTTCCTGGACCTCTCCATCTCCATTAATGACGACCGACTTGACACTAACATTTTTTACAAACCCACCGACTCCCACAGCTACCTGGATTACACCTCTTCCCACCCTACCTCTTGCAAAAATGCCATCCCGTATTCCCAATTCCTCCGCCTCCGCCGTATCTGCTGCCAGGAGGACCAGTTCCACCACAGAACACACCAGATGGCCTCCTTCTTTAGAGACCGCAATTTCCCTTCCCATGTGGTTAAAGATGCCCTCCAACGCATCCCGTCCACATCCCGCACCTCCGCCCTCAGACCCCACCCCTCCAACCGTAACAAGGACAGAATGCCCCTGGTGCTCGCCTTCAACCCTACTAACCTTCGCATAAACCAAATCATCCGCCGACATTTCTGCCACCTCCAAAAAGACCCCACCACCAGGGATATATTTCCCTCCCCACCCCTTTCTGCCTTCCGCAAAGACTGTTCCCTCCTTGACTACCTGGTCAGGTCCAACCACCCCTACAACCCACCCTCCCATCCTGGCACCTTCCCCTGCCACCGCAGGAACTGCAAAACCTGCGCCTACGCCTCCTCCCTCACCTCCATCCAAGGCCCTAAAGGAGCCTTCCGCATCCATCAAAGTTTTACCTGCACATCCACTAATATCATTTATTGCATCCGTTGCTCCCAATGCAGTCTCCTCTACATTGGGGAGACAGGACGCCTCATAGCAGAGCGCTTTAGGGAACATCTCCGGGACACCCGCACCAATCAACCCCACTGCCCTGTGGCCCAATATTTCAACTCCCCCTCCCACTCTGCCGAGGACATGGAGGTCCTGGGCCTCCTTCACCGCCTCTCCCTCACCACCAGACGCCTGGAGGAAGAACGCCTCATCTTCCGCCTCGGAACACTTCAACCCCAGGGCATCAATGTGGACTTCAACAGTTCCCCTTCCCCCACCTCACCCTAGTTCTAAACTTCCAGCTCAGCACTGTCCCCGTGACTTGACCTACCTGCCTATCTTCTTTTCCACCTATCCACTCCACCCTCCTCCCTGACCTATCACCTTCATACCCTCCCCCACTCACCTATTGTACTCTGTTACTTTCTCCCCACCCCCACCCTCCTCTAGCTTATCTCTCCATGTTTCAGGCTCTCTGCCTTTATTCCTGATGAAGGGCTTTTGCCCGAAATGTCGATTTTGCTGCTCCTCGGATGCTGCCTGAATTGCTGTGCTCTTCCAGCACCACTAATCCAAAATCTGGTTTCCAGCATCTGCAGTCATTGTTTTTACCTAGAGCAGTTGCTGTACCAAGCCATGATGCACCACTACAGAAGCTTTCTATGGTGCATATATAGGTGAGGGACTTTGTGGACATGCTGAACTTCCTTGTGCTGCCTTGACCATTGCATCTGCATGGGAGGACCAGGACAGATTGTTGGTTATCGTCTCACCTAGGAACTTGACGCTCTCGATCTCTCCACCTCAGCTCTATTGATATAAATGGGCCATGTCCTCCTCCTTTCTTCAAGTTGATGATCAGTTCTTTCGCTTTGCTGATGTTGAGGCAGAGATTGTTATCTTTGATTGTTTTTAAAAAATCCTTTGTCCAATTCCTACTTTGGATCAATAAGATGGCTGATTGATTACGTGCATTCTACAGACCAGATGGAGCCAAGAGAAAGATCCGCAACATTGCATAGTGTGCAATATTTTAAAAAATCATCACTGGCTAAGCTTAATTATAGGAATAGAAGTATAATATCAGCCCCTTATAACTTAACTAATGACAATAGAGACAGGGTTATATATTAGATATCTCATTACCCTTTGGCATCATCCGTGTTGCTAACTTTACCTTTCCTACTCTGGGTTCTGTTGCCATTCCTAGTCCAGTTAAGTTTTGACGTCATTGATTTTACTGCGATTGTTTTTTACCACCCAAAACAAATTGTGTGCTGTGCTATTTCTGAAAAACATGGTTAAAAAATGTAAAATATCTCTTACAGTTCTTGTTGTGAGATTTAATGATTGATGTCTACCGTCAATCACTATCTGCCTGATGCCTGTCATTAGCTGTAGCAAAATCTTATGAAAAGAAATCACTTTTTCAAAGGGCACCTACTTTAATATTGAGTAACAATTAAAGGCTTCGTTTTTACATGCTAATCTGTGTTCTCAAGTGAAGTTTTTACGGACTGGAAGTGGAGTCATGTAAATTACTTAGCTGTCGTATAGTTGCTCACAACAGTGTGGGAAGAAACAAGCTTGAATGCAATTGTTTTCAAAAGAGAAAACGTCTTTATCGCAAAATATATTTTATTCATAAAAACATTACCTTGACTAAAGTTCTCCCAACTATCCATTGTTGCAAGTTAAGGATGTTGTAAATGGCCACAGTAGAATTCATGCTCACTCACGTCTTATTTATGTTTATTTATTATTTTACAGAATTTAACTGAGCTCCCAAATGAAAGCAATCTGCTGTTAGTCTGTATGCAATGCTCATTACTTGAGTCTAAAGCCTCAATGCTCATTTCAATGTTATTTTGTGTTTTCACCCTCACTGTTCTTTAATTTAGCCCGTTGAACATACCAATGGTTTGTGGCTCTTCATAATATCGTGTGATTGCTTTGCTGATTAGGATATGTGAAGGTTACTAACCACATTTTAGTTGCACCTTTGGATTATTTTCCCTGATTTGAATATGCAAGCTTTGTTCTAACTGGTGTTTCAATGTTTATTGGAGCAATGTTGAAATTGCTGTTAGTATAAGGTATTTTCAGTAATATTAAATTTTAAATGAATATTATTTGATGTTTATTGAAAGTGAATGATAGGTGTGGGCTTAGTTGAAACCAACTAAAACATAACTTATAAAGATTTTTGTTATTGACCCACCATTTGCAGAATAATACTAAAATAAATCATGAAGTATCTAAATTTGTGATTAATAAGTCCCATATGAGATGATGGAGTAATTTCAGATAGTAAGTGAAAAATAGCTAGCAGTAGTGTAACATGCAGATATTGTCCTGCTTACATGCTCTCTCTGGTGTCAATCCCATTCATCAATGTCACCAGACTCTGTTCTCATTAAAGCCACTTCCACAAAAAGAACTCAATTTCCTTAAGCAGACAGGACACCTGATTCAATTTAGCACACATTAGCAAGAAGTTTAATCTATTGCCTTCGTTCTATGAAGGACCCTCTCTTGATTGAGAAAGCTATGCGTGGTTTAAAAAAATGTACCAACAGTTATTAAATGTTGCTTAGTTTCAGTTTTGCTTGCTTAATCTATTTTGAGTATATTATCCACTCTTTAGAAGTTTTAAAAGTCAAATATTATGTTATAATTCTTTTGTTTTTGATTGCAAACCTTTGGAAAAAAAGGTGCTGTGGAATTTAATGTCTGCAACTTTGTCTTTGTTATCAACTGAGGCACACTTTATCCGCTTGAATTCTTTACTTTTCTTTTGTGAAAGTGCTCCATGAAGAAGCTTCTTGCTGATCATCTGTATCTAACATTTCAAAAAATGTTGTTCGATGGTTTTTAAGAGTAATTGGTCTCTACAGCTGATGCCTAATTCCTACTGTACTTGAAAAAGAAATTCTTTATTTAGCATATACTTGGAATAACTAAGGCTTTTGATTTTCAGGTTTCCAATTTTCCTGAGTTTGGTTTCAAAATGATCAAATAAATAAGCTAAGAGAAATATGTTTCTTTCATTTAAAAATAAAATGAAAATTTTAATTTACTGGGATTAATCAGTAAATGAATTTTGGAATAACAAAATACTTCAATTACATCATCACGTACAAATATATAATGGTAAAGAATACTGCTAAAACTTGATGGACATTGAACCTTTCCATCCTCAGCCTGTTTTTCATGCCCTGAACTTCAGTCACTTATACAAATGTGATGGAGGCTGCTTCAGAGTTCTTGATATATCAATCAAGTATTCATATAGAGCTAATTAAATACTTCCTGCAACTTCCAGGGTAGGTAGTTATGCATGTTATATCAAAACAAAAGCTTTCACCTTTTGACTTCAGAATCTTTTCAAGTTTAAGTCTAAGTTTGGAAGTCATCCTTGGGATATTTAATGATTTATCTTAAAATAATAATTTTGTTCTATAAAGAGTGTCAGGTGTAAGAATTCATGAGATGGAATCATGTCCTTTTTAATAAAAATACACTGGCCCATTTCCAGATTGCAAACCCACACTTTGATTTAAGAGCAGCTGGCGAATAAATCTTTTCTGACCACCTTCTGGTATGTTGTCTGGTTGAAGACTATGGGTTGGTCGCCAAGAGGTGGGCTTACTGCTGATTGAAGCCTTTTCTGAAGATTATCCCTTCCATAAGATTGTTCTTTGCTGTAGTTGTGGCCTGCAGAGCAAGGCTACTACTGGAAACATTAGGACAGGAGATCTTGTGAGCTCCCCTGACCAGCCACTGAAAGCAACCTCCAAGCATCTGCCAGGCTTAGCTCTCAGGGGTAGACTGACCAACAGTGACTCCAGTTAATTATTCCAACTGGTATTTGGGTGGTTAGCCTTTTGCTGGTGAATGCCCATGTCTGGGGAACAGGTTAAGCTGCTGATCCAGTACTAACACGTCTAAATTACTTCCAAGGGTAGGAAGATTCTGCGCAATTACATCACACTGGAATCATATGCCTACGAGCATATAGATACGCTGGAAATTTTTACTGATATTGTGATAGAATAGGGTAGTAAATTTTTCAAAAGCCTTGACCCAAGATGGCCATTGAAGTTCAGGTGAGCTTCTGTTATTTCCATACAGATTAAGGCTTAAACTCGAATCTGAGTACACTTACAGAAAGTAAATGCCATAGTAAAGATGCACTCCTTCAAATGGACAAACCAAGGCAAAATCCATCCATCAATTTTATACCTTCTATCATTTATTGGCTGACCCAAGACTCAAAATCTGTAGACTCCTAGACTTAGGTATGCACTGGAGGTTAGGTGCCAGCATAGACTGGGTTGGAAGGTCACTGTCCTGAACTTTATTTTTCTTTGTTCTTATAGTTTATCCCTAAAATCTGTAATACTGGACTTTTTACTTATCTATTTTTCTAAGAACTGTACCTGAAAAAGCTGTACCGAAGAACCTTTGTACCTAAGATGGCTCAGTGACAACTTTGATGCTTTTATCACTGTGCTCATTTGAGTACATGTGATAAGGCTAATTCTAATTCTTATGTTGAAACCTAATGATATATATAAAGAAACCCCAGTCAAATCATAAGTAGGTGAAATATAATGACTTCTAGTTAATTAATTCTAGGTGGATAGTAGAAGTATTGCACATGAGAATGAAACTGGCTTCAGATAACAAATCTTACTGCCCTAAGAACCAGGTGAAAATGTTTAATTTGAGAGCCAACAGGACAAGAGGGATTATTCTTTTAGCCAAAAGAAGAGAACCCTACCAAGTAACTAATCAGCACAAGCAGAGCTAGGTTCTTTACATTTGATAAGATTTGGCTCCAAAGACACTTAACCAAAATGTTATCTGGAGTCTTGCGAGATTTCTGTTCTTATCCAAAGAATCTGTCCAGGTTGACACTGTGCGATTCTATCTGAATGTGATCTGTTTTGTTGTTTTCTGTCAATAAGCTAGCTGCATACTTTATTCTCCAGAATCCAACTTTACTTGTATTTAATTCTCTACATAATGGAGTATGTTGTTGTGTTTGCAATCTGGAGTGTTGTGTTCATGGTTAGCTCAGTTGGCTGGATGTTAGTTTGTGATGCAGAGTAATGCCACCATTGTGGATTCAATTCCTGGGCAGACTAAGATTACTATGAAGAACTCTCCTCAACCTCTTTCCATTGCTCGAAGCGTGGTGACTCTCAGGTTAAACTACCAGTTATCTCTCTGTAATGAGAGAGCAGCAGTATGGGCTGGTAGGAGTATGGTGAATTTATCTTTACCTGCCTCTGTCTCATATGCTTGACTTCCATGGCCAATCAAATACTACCTCTGACTCAGTATTGAATATATTCAATAACCCCTCCTCCATTGCTCATTTGGGAAGAGAATTCAAAAACATCTGAGAGAAGCAATGCCATCTCGCCTGTATGTTAAATGGAAGATCCATTATGTTAAAATTGTGCGCCCTGATGCTGGATCTCCCAATAAGGCATCCTGTCATCATTCAATCCCAGAATCTTATACTTTCTATATTAGCAAGTTTTGAGAAGATTTGTATGTCAGGTTGAGGTTCTGGATGTAGGTTTGCTCGCTAAGCTGGAAGGTTAGTTTTCAGATGTTTCATCACCATACGAGGTAACAACATCAGTGAGCCTCCGGATGAAGCCCAGGCCCAGCTCAGCGAGCATTTCATTTTGGAGACTCCACACAATTTCATGATATCAAGCACTCTTGGGTGAGGAAGAGACGATTCTAGCTCAAGCTTTATGTGTGAACAGCTTTAGTTTATCACTGTTAACCACTGTTAAACCCTTAGACCGAATGTAGAAAGGAGGAGTCTCCATCAACAATAATAATGGTTGGTTCTGCAAAACACAGGATATGGTGATCGTTGGTGGAATCATTGCTTAAGTATCTCAAGACAACAAGGGTGCAAAAAGAAATCCAACACGGGGGGAAAAGTTAAAGACAAATGAGTTACCACTTTAAAGGCATGACCACTTTAAGAATCTTCAGAAAGTTAGTCAGTAATTGCATGTGTTTGAATATGTCAGCGGAACTTATGAAAGGAACTGCAAGGCAGTTCCAATTCAGAGTTTGGCTGGGAAGCAAGTGTTTCAGAGCACTGTCAGTACAGTTGAAAATTCCTTTTGACACACAAGAAAACTTAAATTAACAACGCAAAGAGCCAGTTTGAGGAGAAAAATATTTTTTTAAAAATGACTTTTACTATTCACCAGAAGTATCACTGCTGTTGTAAGCGGCACCACAAGGCATAGTTACAGTAGCAAAGTCAAGGACCATTAAATGAATTAATCCCAAGACTGCAGCATCAAGAAGGTCTTGGAGCAGATTCAAGGCAACAAAGAACAATTTAAAAGATTTAAAAGACAGAATCTGACAAAAGATAGAAGAATTTCAAGATTGTAATAAGATTAGGAATTACATAATTTGAACTGTGAAATCAGTGGAAGATTTATTAAGATCCCATAAGGAGTGTACGTTCTGTTTTAGACCATGAAATGTAGGAAATTATCTACATTGCCTACAAAACATGATAAATTGCCATCTAGGCTGCAGAGGACAGGGATATCTCTATTTTACATATAGGAACTGCGTAACCACCATTTTTACCAGAATAAAAGATTTAAATTCTCCCAGTAAGCAGTATAGAGATATGCTATTTTTATTCAACTAGTGCACTTGATGGGCCAAGTGGCCTGCTTCCACACTGTAGGGATTCTGTGAATAACTCTTAAGATTAATGGTGTGATGGAAGTTACACTGAAATGCAAGATACCTAAGAGTTAACAATGTAATGTTATTCACAATCATTACTTCTCACTTAAAGCTTGCTTGTGTGGTTTTGACTTCAACATCCTTGAAGTAATGGAACGAGTTCAGCAAGTTCCAAGGGAGCAACTGATCCAGGAACAAACAATTGTCAAGCAGCTGGTCAAGGGGCAATCAGTAGACTATTTCATAGAACTTCCAAAGTGCTATGCAGAGCCATCATAAAAAAGAATCTTTTTTACCTAAGTTTGCCAAATTTTTGTGCACTCTCATAACCTATCTATCATTTTGCGAATTTTATGTATCGTTATTGCACCTTTGTTGAAATTATAAACAGTGTATAATGAAGGGGGGAAGGAGGAGAAAGTGCCAAACTGCAATTTAGCAAATCATCTTGGTTTAGATATTGAAAATGTTCCTAAGTAGTAGGAAGTGCTATATGTCACGTCCTTGACAGTGAGCAGAGGTTATTTGTCAGTGGTTTCTGTGATATTAAAGGCATGGTGGAGCTGTGTTCCATTGCCATCATTTATTGATACGTCTGTAAAGTCTAATGAAATTATCAATGTTCTTGAATTAATTATGAACATGAATGAGAAAGCCTAATACTCTAGAGCTAGAGATTGCATTATCTATTCAGTCTTATCATTTCTTCTATAGAAGCAGTATCTAGCTTTGGCTTTGTCTTTCAAGCATGGCTTTGAATCATTTCTGGTTTTAAAATTTCTTGTGCTTATTGGCGCTTTTTAAATATTTGTTGTGTTTTACAATAAATAAGCTAAAGTCTGGTGGATTTTACCTAATTTCTCAGTCGAGGTGGTGTAGCTTTTACTTCCCTGGATTCAAAGGACCGTATTGAATCCACAGAGCATGTTGTTTTACTGTTGTGGTACTGCATATTACTTGACTGGGTGAGGTTAGAGATCCTTCTGTTTTATTTACCTTCTGCGTCTTTTCCAGGTTAACAGCATATCTAGGATATTAGTTGTTATTTTGCTGTATTAGTTTTAATGTTTAATTGAAGGAAACTGAAATTTTTTGCATACTGTATTTATAAAGAATCTTAGTATCCTTTGTTATTTTTTGTTTGATTGTCCATATCAAAGATAATTATATGTTTACACTATTGTATTTGATTACTGCGTTAATTTTAGAATGATATAAGCCTTTGCCATATTTGGCAAGTTAAATTACTAATACCCAATTAACAAAAATAGATCAAAGTAATATTTAAATAATCCAACCTTGTTTTACAGGCGGCCGCAATTTTCAATTCTGCTTTTGGAAGTTTTCTGGTAAGAGAAGTATTTAATGACTATACTGAAATATTAATTGTGAAATTGTGTTGTTTATTTGTCACAGAGTTATTACTAAAATAAACATAGTAACACAAATGGATTTTATTGACTGGTTTCCTTTATTGTAAGGGGATATTTCAAAAGAAACAATCTGTTTAAGTTTTGGTTCACTTTTTAATATTGCGTCTCATATTAAATGCACTCATGAATAGGGTGAATATTTCCTTAATATTAGTGTGAGCATATTTTAAATCTGATTATAATTTAAATGAGCTCATAATTTTAAGTATCTTCCTTCAAATAACTCAGAATTCTAAGTCCTTTCAGTTGTTAGTGTTTTAGCTGGTATTGACTTTAATCTTTTGTCTGTCCTTCCTAATTGTTGTTTTAATAAACTCAGCAATGACAAAATTTATATTGCTGTATTGCAGTAATTGAGATTATTTTAAAGTAACTTATAGTTTGTGGCTATTCATGCTTACTGGAATACAATTGTTTTGATTGCTTCTGAACATTGAGAAATTGATATTTGGAAGGTAAATCATGACCCGCAGTTACTGCAAGAAATTATGATTCAAACTGTAGCTATTCTGCGTCTTTGTTTTTGCTTTCCACTTAGTAATTGAGGTTAGAAGTCATTTGCTCAAAATACAGTTGAGACAAATTTTATACAAACCTTTTATTCATACTGATGTTTGATTGCTGTAAAACAGAACATTTTTAATGTAAATGCCCTAGTTATACTTGATAGATGAATACAATTTACATAAATTCCAGACTCTCTGGTTTCTTTGCATTGTGCCACAGAGAATTGTTGTAAGTTAGAAACATAATTTCATTATCTCCTCCCCTTCATTTTACACATGCTGTTTTACAATAAAGTAGATTAGAATAAATGATTTGATTTCTCTCTTTGATGTACCTTAATAATATTTGATGGCAGATCAATTATAGCCTGCTGAATGGGTAGATAATAAAATCTGCTTGTATTATTACAGTTCCAAGAAATGGAAGGTACAGCCTTCAAAAATTGTGCTTGATGCAAGTGAGAAAAATATTAATTTTGTTTTGTCATGAATGTTTCCACAATTGCTAAAGATGTGGAACAAAAAGCAAAATTTATAAATAACAAAATCAGAGTTGATTCCTAGATCCAAATGCAGCTTCTGTGAAAGTAGAGGAATACTTGAGACTGTTTTTAGCCAGTAATCAGATCCAAGTATAGATATCATTGAATAATTGTGGTTAAGCTGATGACTTTTTCCTCTCAAACTTGTTCCAATGAACATCAACATCAAACAGGAAATATTTTCATTGTTTATCAATTGAATTGAAGAGATGGCAAATAAATGGTCATGTCCATTTCCTTGCAGATTTTTTGCATATTTGTGACATGAATTTAATTACGTTAATAGCTAGTAATGCTCAAATTTAATTTTGTTAGGTAGAATCAAGTTGATTTTTAGGGTCATGGTATTAAAAAAAAATTCTAGTTTGAAAAGTACATGACCCAAATAGTAAAAGGGTAGCATTTCTTTTAAAATATGTGTCCCAGCTTTAGATTGGGACTGTACAGTAGAAGCACGAGTGGCATTGTATTATACCCATTTATTTTAATAAAATATTGTGTGGATAACTGAGAGACGCTTTTTATGGAGTCATTATATTCAATTCTGAAAGGGCAAAATCACTGCGTTTTAAAAAATTTTCAGCTATTCATAATTCTCTGTTAGGTCTTCAGAAAGATAATTAAACCTGGAAAAAAATAAATGAGGCTTTTTGCTCTCGGAGCCTGATTATTCCAGCATCTGAACTCCTGTGCTACTCTACAGACTTCAACCAAGGGGGCCCAAGCACTTTTATAATTGGCTTTCTTTAATTGTTCGTGTTTCAAGTTCTTCTGATTTGGGGAGACAATGGCATAGTGATATTGTTTTTTATACTGTTAATCCAAAAGCTCAGCTGATGTTCTGGGACCCAGATTTGAAACCCAACATGGCAACTGGAATTTGAATTCAGTAAATAAAAATCTCGAATTAAGAAACTACTGATTACTGTGAAGCCATTCTCAATTATTGTAAAAAGAAACCATCTGGTTCACGAATGACCTTCAGGGAATGAAATCTGCCATCCTCATCTAGTCTGGCCTATATGTGAGTTCAGACCCACAGCAATGTGGTTGACTCTGAACTGCCCTCTGGGCAATTAGGTTTGGATAATGTATGTTGACCTAGCCAGCGACACCCTGTTCCTGTGAATGGATTTTTTAAAAAAAACTTAATTTGTTTTATTCCAGCTTTCAAGTGTTTGATCCCTCGCCTGTTGGTTATAAAAACAAGTTTGGAACATTTCTGGATATTTATTTTATTACATTAATAGTTGAAACTGTGTCTTATTCTCAGCAACTATATTAAAATGATTTGCTTGCTGTGAGGATGGAAATATTTCAAAGCCAAAAACCTAGATGTATTTGCTAAGAAATTTGATAGCTTCAATTATGAGGATAAATTGGCGAGGTAGGTCTCATTGGACAAAATGGAATCTAAGTGGAGATTTTACAGAAATTTTCAGAGTCATGAGTGGTTTGGTTAGACTAGGTAGGGAGAAATTGTTCTCACTAGTGAAAGGATCAAGAACAAGGGGATGAGATTTGAAGTGTTTTTTTGAAGAAAGATATCAGTATTTTTCTAATATCAATTTGACAGAAATTTAGCAATTAAGTTTGGCTGTGAAAACTTCAATGTCATATTTTGATAACTTCAATTTCCATGATAATATGTGTGCAGTATTCAACATGCCTTGTAATGAGCAGCGTACCTTGAGGCTCTTATAGTCCTTAGAACAAAATCTTAATTTTGTATTAATAATAATGCAGCTGCTCTATGAGCTCTCCAAGTGATTTGCTTTGATTCTATTTTTAGCATCTCCCCCACTACAAAAACTTTCAATCTGTACAGTTTTACTTGGAAACCTGAAGAGCAGAGGTTGATTACTGCTTCATTGGTAAGAGAAAAGCATTAGAATATGGTGCCATGGTCTTTACAATAACTAGAGTTGGAATAGACTTTTCAAATCAGAGTTGATGGAGGGCTGTGGCGAAATATGCATCCCCAGCTTTTTGCATCAACCCACTGCCTTTTTTAGGTGACATATGTCAGGGCATCTAAGTGTCGTGTCATGGAGAACCTCGCCATATAATTATGTTAGAATTGGAAATGTGACTTAAATTTCAGTGCTGCTGTGTTACCAGATGTGTTGGCATTGAGGTGGGAGTTTCTGGCTCCGCAAGAACATTCAACCCCTACTCTCATCCTGAGTTGTTGTTTCATCTCAAATTTGGCCTTCTGGCTTTTAACCTGTGAAGGGTAGTATTTTTAGGTCTCTGGGTGTGGAAGTAAAAGCTTGTGAGTACCAGCTGGTGTGCTGGTTTCCTATAACTGTTCCTGATGCAGGCAAGCATCATTCAGATGAGATAATGTGAGCCCCAGCAAACCAGTTCTGTTTTGAGACTAATTATAATAGTTAATAAGTCTGTTCAGAGCTTGTTGAAAGCAAATTAGGGATATTGCATTGAATTTGGGGGGGGGGGGGGGGGGGGGGGGGGGGGGAGGCATGTGGAGGGGATCCTAGTGATGTAGTGGCAGTGTCCCTACCCCTAGGTTCAAGTCCTACCTGCTGCAGAAATTTTTTGTTTTATTTATTCATGAGATCTGGCCATCCTGGCTAGCCAGCATTTATTGCTTGTCCCTAGTTGCCCTTGAGAAGGTGTCAGTGAGCTACCTTCTTGAACCACTGCAGTCCACCTACTGTGGGTTAATCCACAATGCCGTTAGGGAGGGAATTCCAGAATTTTGATCCAGCAACAATGAAGGAACGGCGATACATTTCCAAGTCGGGATGGTGAGTGGCTTGTAGGGATGCATGCAGGTGGTGGTGATTTCTTTTTCTCCTGACAATGAGCAGTGGTTTTGTGGTCAGCATTAGATTCTTAATTCCAGATGTTTTATTGAATTCAAATTTCATCATCTTCTATGGTGGGATTCAAACCCTGTTCCCAGAAAATCTTTAGAACTTTTTTGTGTTTTGAGTTTTTGAAAATACTTTTGAGAATCACAATTATTACTGTGGCCCGAAAGGAGTATTCAAACCTTTTACTCAGGTATTCCTCTGTTATGTGACAGGCAAAAGGCAGGGAACCAACTCAGACTTAAACAAACTCTTTTTTATTTAACCATTTAATTTAAGTACCAACACTCAAAATAAAACATGCGTTTGTTGCAACATTTACTTTTAACTTCATCTAACTTCAACTTTAACTTGCTTCATTTAAGTTCACTTTATTTGACTTAAATCACATTTAACTCTAGCACTAACTTTAACTCTATAAGTTTGAATTGAAACAAATGCTATCCCCCCCCCAGAGTGTGTGAAGTGGCCAACTTTGCTGTCTGTAGACCTTGTGATGTGGCACTCATCTTCTCTGAAGATAAGTTCAGGGAATATGCTTCTCAAACATTGATTTTGAATGCTACTCCTGCAAAATCCTAAATTCTGCTAACTTTTATCACAAAATGAGCTTATTTCCAGAAACCTCTCTGTCACTCAGTCAATTTATTGACTAAACCATCACACATCCTTCGATCCCAGCCAATGGAGTTTACTGGGAAAGAACTCCCAAAATTTTATGCTTCTGACCTCCTGTTTTCCAAAACAAAGTCCAGGAACTCCCCACATACATTCGAGACACCACCCACGCCCTCCACCACCTCCAAGACTTCCATCTCCCGGCCCCCAACGCCTCATCTTCACCATGGATATCCAATCCCTCTACACCTCCATCCTCCATGACCAGGGCCTCCAAGCCCTCCGTTTCTTTCTCTCCCGACGTTCCCAACAGTACCCTTCCACTGACACTCTCATTCGTTGGACTGAACTGGTCTTCACCCTTAACAATTTCTCCTTAGAATCCTCTCACTTCCTCCAGACCGAAGGGGTAGCCATGGGCACCCATAGGGGGCCCAGCTATACCTGTCTCTTTGTTGGCTACGTGGAACAGTCCATCTTCCGTAGTTACACTGAAACCACTCCCCACCTCTTCCTCCGCTACATTGATGACTGCATTGGCGCCACCTCATGCTCCAGCAAGGAGATTAAGCAATTCATCAACTTCGCCAACATTCCACCCCGACCTTAAATTCACCTGGACCATCTCTGAAACCTCTCTTCCCTTCCTGGACCTCTCCATCTCCATTAATGATGACCAACTTGACACTGACATTTTTTACAAACCCACCAACTCCCACAGCTACCTGGATTATACCTCTTCCCACCCTACCTCCTGCAAAAATGCCATCCCGTATTCCCAATTCCTCTGCCTCAGCTGTATCTGCTCCCAGGAGGACCAGTTCCACCACAGAACACACCAGATGATCTCCTCCTTTCGAGAACGCAATTTCCCTTCCCACGTGGTTAAAGATGCCCTCCAACGCATCTCGTCCACATCCCGCATCACCGCCCTCAAACCCCACCCTTTCAAACGTAACAAGGACAGAACCCCACTGCTCCTCACCTTCCACCCTACCAACCTTCGCATAAACCAAATCATCTGCCGACATTTCCGCCACCCCCGAACGGATCCCACCACCAGGGATATATTTCCCTCCACACCCCTTTCCGCTTTCCGCAAAGACCGTTCCCTCCATGACTACCTGGTCAGATCCACGCCTCCCAACAACCCACCCTCCCTTCCTGGCACCCTCCCCTGCCACTGCAGAAATTGCAAAACCTGCGCCCACACCTCCTCCCTCACCTCCATCCAAGGCCCCACAGGAGCCTTCCACATCCATCAGAGTTTACCTGCACATCCAGCAATATCATTTATTGTATCCGTTGCTTCCGCTGCAGTCTCCTCTACGTTGGGGAGACTGGACGCCTCCTAGCAGAGCGCTTTAGGGAACATCTCTAGGACACCCGCACCAATCAACCCCACCGTTCTGTGGTCCAACATTTCAACTTACCCTCCCACTCTGCCGAGGACATGCAGGCCCTGGGCCTCCTCCACCGCCGCTCCCTCACCACCTGACGCCTGGAGGAAGAACGCCTCATCTTCCACCTCAGAACGCTTCAACCCCAGGGCATCATTGTTGATTTCACCAGTTTCCTAATTTCCCCTTTCCCCACCTCACCCCAACTCCAGCTTTCCAGCTCAGCACTGTCCTCATGACCTGTCCTACCTGCCTATCTTCCTTTCCACCGATCCACTCCACCTTCCTCTCTGATTTATCAGCTTCATCCCCACCCCCATTGTACTCTGTGCTACTTTCTCCCACTTTCCCCCCCCCCCCATTTACCTCTCCACTCTGCAGGCATCCTGCCTCTATTCCTGATGAAGGGCTTTTGCCCGAAATGTCGATTTTCCTGCTCCCCGGATGCTGCCTGACCTGCTGTGCTTTTCCAGCACCATTCTAATCTAAACTTACAAATTTTTATACCAAGTCACATTCCGTGCTCATTGTAAGAAAATATTATGCCAGTATGTCTAGAGATAGCCATAAACCCTGCCTTATTTGGTGAACACACAAAACTGCAGGTCACAGCTTACATGACAAGTCACGACATTTCCTGGCTGCGGTTTTATCTGAGGTCAGAGTTTAAACTAGCTTGACCAAAATTCCCAGCATGCTTCATTGTAACTTTTAACCAGTCATAGAGATGTACAGCACTGAAACAGACCCTTTGGTCTAACTTGTTCACGCCGACCAGATATCCCAACCCAATCTAGTCCCACCTGCCAGCACCCAGCCCATGTCCCTCCAAGCCCTTCCTATTCATTTACCCATCCAGATGCCTCTTAAATGTTGCCATTGTACCAGCCTCCACCACTTCCTTTGGCAGCTTATTCCATACATGTACCACCCTCTACGTGAAAATGTTGCCCCTCATTTCCCTTTTAAATCTTTCCCACTCACCCTAAACCTATGCCCTCTAGTTCTGGACTCCCCCACTCCAGGGAAAAGACTTTGTCTTTTTATCCTATCCATGCCCCTCATGATTTTCTAAACCTTTATAAGGTCACCCCTCAGCCTCCGATACTCCAGGGAAAACAGCCCTAGCCTATTCAACTTCTCCCTATAGCTTAAATCCTCCTTCCCTGAACCCTTTCAAGTTTCACAACATTTTTCCGATAGGAAGAAGACCAGAATTGCATGTAATATTGCAAAAGTGGCCTAATCTGTGTCCTGTACAGCCGCAACATGACCTCCCAACTCCTGTACTCAGTACTCTGACCAATAAAGGAAAACATACCAAACGCCGCCTTCACTATCCTATCTATCTGAGACTCTACTTTCAAGGAGCTATGAACCTGCACTCCAAGATTTCTTTGTTCAGCAACACTCCCTAGGACTTACCATTAGGTGTGTAACTCCTGCTAAGATTTGCTTTCCCAAAATGCAGCACCTCGCATTTATCTAACTTAAAGTCCATCTGCCACTCCTCAGTCCTTTGGCTCATCTGATCAAGATCCTGTTGTAATCTAAGGTAGCATTCTTTGCTGTCCACCACACCTTCAATTTTGGTGTCAATCTGCAAACTTACTAACTAGGCATCTTATATTATTGATTTGGATGTGAGCATAAATGATGAAAAGCAGTGGACCCAGCACCGATCCTTGTAGCACTCTACTGGTCACAGGACTCCAGTCTGAAAAACAACCCTCCATTGCCACCCTCTGTCTTCTACCTTTGATCCAGTTCTGTATCCAAATGGCTAGTTCTCCCTTTATTCCATGAGATCTAACCTTGCTAATCAGTCTCCCATGCGGAATCTTGTCGAATGCCTTACTGATCACATTAGATCACATCAGCCGCTCTGCCCACATCAATCCTCTTTGTTACTTCAAAAACCTCAATCAAGTTTGTGAGACTTGATTTCCCATGCACAAAGCCATGTTGGCTATCCCTAATCAGTCCTTGCCTTTCCAAATACATGTACATTCTGTCCCTCAGGATTCCCTCCAACAACTTGCCCACCACCGAGGTCAGGTTCACTGGTTTATAGTTCCCTGGCTTGTCTTTACCACCTTTCTTAAATAGTGACGCCGCATTAGCCAACCTCCAGTCTTCCAGCACCTCACCTGTGACTATCGATGATACAAATACCTCAATAAGATGCCCAGCAATCACTTCTATCACTTCCCACAGAGTTCTAGGGTACACCTGATCAGGTCCTGGGGATTTATCCACTTTTATGCGTTTCAAGAAATCCAGCACTTCCTCCTCTCTAATATGGACATTTTGCAACATCTCACCATATATTTCCCTACATTCTTTACCTTCCATGTTCTTTTCCACAGTAAACACTGATGCAAAACACTTGTTTAGTATCTCCCCCACCTCCTGTGGTTCCACACAAAGACCGCCTTGCTGATCTTTGAGGGACCCTATTCTCTCCCGAGCTATCCTTTTGTCCTTAGTGTATTTGTAAAAACCCCTTGACCCTAGTTATCTCGTGTCCCCTTTTTCCCCCTCCTGGTTTCCCTCTTAAGTATGCTCCTACTGCCTTTATACCCTTCTAAGGATTCACTCGATCTATCCTGTCCGTACCTGACTTATGCTTCTTTCTTTTTCTTAACCAAACCCTCAATTTCTCTAGTCATCCAGCATTCCCTACACCTACCCAACCTTGCCTTTCACCCGAACAAGAATATACTGTCTCTGGAATCTCATTTCTGAAGACTTCCCATTTTCCAGCCGTCCTTTTACCTGCAAACATCTGCCCCCAATCAGTTGCTGAAAGTTCTTGCCTAATACCGTCAAAACTGGCCTTTCTCCAATTTAGAACTTCAACTTTAAGACCTTTTCCATCACGATTTTAAAACAAATAGAATTATGGTCGCTGGCCCCAAAGTGCTCCCCCACTAACACCTCAGTCACCTATCCTGCCTTATTTCCCAAGAGTAGGTCAAGTTTTGCACCTTCTCTAGTAGGTACATCCACATACTGAATCAGAAAATTGCCTTGTACGCACTTAAGAAATTCCTCTCCATCTAAACCTTTAACACTATGGCAGTCCCAGTCGATGTTTGGAAAATTAAAATCACCAGCCATAACTACCCTATTATTCTTACAGATAGTTGAGATCTCCTTACAAGTTTGTTTCTCAGTTTCCCTTTGACTATTAGGGGGTCTGTAATATAGTCCCAATAAGGTGAGCATCCCTTATTTCTCAGTTCCACCCAAATCACTTCCCTGTGTGTATTTCCAGGAATAACCTCCCTAAGTACAGCAGTAATGCTATCCCTTATCAAAAACAGCTGTCCCCCTCCTCTTGCCCCCCCCTTTCTATCCATCTTATTGCATTTATATCCTGAAACATTAAGCTGCCAGTCCTGTTTGCCCCTGAGATACATTTCTGTAATTGCTGTGATATCCCAGTCTGATGTTCGTAACCATAGCCTGAATTCATCTGCCTTCCCTGTTAGGCCTCTTGCATTGAAGTTTATGCAGTTTAATTTATCAGTCCAACCTTGTTCTCTGCTTTATTCTTGCCTTCTCTGACTGTTTAACTCGCTCCTTTTCCCAATGCTACCAGTCTCCGGTTGATCTCTTTCCTCACTATTTCTGTGAATCCCACCTCCCACCTTATTAGCTTAAATCCTCCTGAGCAGCTCGAGCAAATCTTCCTGCTAGTATCTTAGTCCCCTTCCAATTCCGGTGCAGTCAATCCTTCTTGTACGGGTAGCTTCTACCCTAGAAGAGATTCCAATGATCCAAAAATGTGAATCCTTCTCAGCCCTGTATTCATCTGCTCTATTCTCCTGTTCCTGTTCTTACTAGCCTGTAGCACCTGGAGTAATCCAGATGTTACTATTCTCAATTACCTCCTTTTTAAATTCCTGCCTAACTCTCTCTATTCTCCCTTCAGAATCTCATTCCTATGCCGTTGATTCCAATGTGTACAATGACCTCCTGGTGGCCCTCTTCCCCGTTGAGAACATTCTGCACCTTCCGTAAGACATCCTTACTCCTGGCACCAGGGAGGTAACCAACCATTCTGATTTTTTGCTGCTGGCTACAGAAACTTCTGTCTGTGCCTCGAATTAGAGAGTCCCCTAACACAATCGACCTCTTGGAACCCAACGTACCCCTCATTTCATTAGAGCCAGTCATAATACCAGAAACTTGGCTGTTCATGCTATATTCCTCTGAGAGTCCATCACCCCTTTCATTTTCCAAAACAGCACACTTGTTTGAAATGGGGATCGCCATAGAAGACTCCTGTCCTACCTGCCTACCTCTCTTACTTTTCCTGGAGTTAACCCATCCTTTTGACTGTATCTGTGACTTTTCTCCCTTCCTATAACTGTTATCCATCACACCCCCTTGTTCTTGTAAATTCCTTACTGCCTCTGTCGCTCCAACCACTCCATTAAATATGATTGGATTCACAACCAATGGCATTTATTGCAGATATAATCCTCAGTAACACAAACTCTCCCTAAATTCTCCCGCAAGAAGAGTATATCACTCTACTAAAGGCCATTTTTTCTTCTTCCAATCTACAGACTCAGAAAATAGCACCGTCTTATTCCTCCAGGCTAACTTAATACTTATGATTTATTTGTAAATTTAATCAAGAGACATATCTCAATAAAACATATAATCAAGAAAGATTTCTGCTCTTGGCCACCTGACAGTCGCTACATTTGAAAATCATTTCAAATCTGAGTGCTCTTGTTCTAGATCGTTTCTCCATATCTACAATTTCTCTGTACCTACTCTCACCAGTCCTCTCATGCCTTTGAAAAGTTCTATTAGATCTCTTCTTAGTTGCCTTCTCTCTAAGGAGAACTACCTCACCAATCTATCTTCAAAACTGGAGTAATCAAATTTCTTAGCAAATATTTCTAGGTTTTGCCTTGAAAATATTTCTATCTTTGCAGCAAGCAAATCATTTTTATTCCAGATACTGATTATAAGACGTAGTTTCATCTGTTAGTATAATGAAATAAATATACAGAAATGTCCCAGACTTACTTTAACTTGTTTTTATAATAAACAGGCTAGGGATCAAATACTTCAAAGTTCATTTCATCACTACATCATCATATAATGCTAATTTTTTTTCAAAAAATGTAGATCTTAATAAATCAGATGAAGTGACTACGGGAGAACTTGAAACACCAAGTATTAAAAGCCAATGATGAAAATGCTGTGGCCCTCTTTGTCAAAGTCTGCAGCGTAATGCAGGAGTTCAGATGCTGGAATAATCAGTCTCCTAAAGCAAAAAGTCTCACTTTTTTTTTCAGATTTAATTATCCTTCCAAAGTCCTAATATGGAGAGTTATGAATGGCTGAAAAACCTTTTAAAAGGCGATGATTTTGCCCTTCAAGCAAACCTTTCAAAATTGAACATAATGACACTATAAAAAGAGTCTCTCCATTATCTACGTAACATTTTATTATAACAAATGGGTACAGTACAATGCCACTAGTGCTTCCACTGTAAAGTTTCAATCTGAAGCCGGCGCACGTACTTTTTAAAAGAATATGTTATCCTGTTACTTACTGGATCACGTACGTTTTCAACCAGAATGTGCAATAACATCTCTGAATGGGTTGGTTAGAAACATCTACGATGACATATGTCATCCACCTGAAAATTAACTCTTTCTTTCCCCACATGGTGGTGCCTGACATGCTGAGCTTTTCCAGTTTTTTTTGTTCTTGCTGAAACAGGCCAATGGTTTCCAATCCATGCTGCCGTTTTTGCTGCAATGGAGTATCTGGATCAGAGAGACATCATGTGCAATGAGACAGCATAGAGGAGGATACCAATCGTGGCCTCAGTATGAACTTAGGTGCCCCAACAAAAGGGAGTACAGCTGACACAGCACTGTTATTTGCACACAGATGCCATTGTGTGTGCACAGGTTGCAGTCAGAGTGGTCTGTACATGCTTTGGGGAGTGCTAGCCATCATCAAACTTGAGGCATGGGTGGGCATTAAAAAAAGGGCAGTCTAGCTGAGTGTAAGGTATGCAACAACATGCATTAAAGGTGCAAATCTCAGATTTTGGATCTAGTGGTAATGGAGAGTTGACATTCTACACTGGAGAGGTGGAGCGCCAGGCAAGCGAAGAGGCTGGGGGTGGGAAGACAATGGAGGTGATACTCTTTGCATAAGATGTACTGCCAAACATGAAACTACTTGAACCTGTCAGAGTGACATCTATTGACATTTTGTTTTCTTTTTCTTTTCATATTTCTGCTTAACTCCTGTTTTAGCTTTGTTTTGGTTTGTATGGCAGCTTTTTTGAGGCACGGCTGTGCATGTTGAAGATGATTGCATGATCAGGTAGACAGAGTGCTTTTGATTTTTGTTGTGGTAACAATTATTCAATCAGAAGACAAGCAAATGTATTTCATCAGTGAAGCTTCTTTCACAAAGTGGGGAGCATTAATGGTACTCTGTAACATATGCTTAAAGTATAGTAAAGAGTAACTTCATCACAGAGATTTAACCTGAGGGTCACCATGCCTCAGGTACTGGACAAGGTTAGGAAGGAGGAACTTTCATAATAGCCTCAACCACTGCAGGAATTGTAACTCATTGCATCATAACCCAGCCAACTGAGCTATTTTGAATGCCAAAAGCCAAAACTTGAAACTTTGCTCATATTAGCCCATCCACTTTAAGGCAGGCAGAACCTAGTCCAGGTCGTTTTGTTATAACATGCATTTCATCAGCGTGAATTGGCTATAATGATCAACTGTGGACGTTGTTTGCAGAGCGTGAACTTTCTGCTGAATGTGTATCACTATTTTCTATCGCGGTTTTCCATAACGCGATTTTCTACAGCGCGAGGTTGCAGTGAAACACTGCTTTCGCATTATAGCAGAATGACCAGTAGGACAGAAACCCTGTGCAAGCCTCTGATATTCATTTGCATGCAATTTACAATGCTGTGCCTGTTCAAGTACAGTCAGTGAGACCACTTTTTAAAAGAAAGCAAATTAAGCTCATTTACAGCATTTCTCAGACATGCACCATAGCAAAAGAATCAGTTTTCATTTAGCTGAAATTTTGAATTGTCCCCTAACAGAGGTGGTATTGAGGAAAAAATAATGACTGCCAGGATGCAAAATGTGAAGTCCTGCCCCTGTTCCCATCTCAGCCAATTTCAGCAATGCAGGAAGGTAAGAGGACCCCAAACCTGACATGCGGCTATTTCGAAGTTGATGGTGTCCTAGTGTAGAAGTAGACATTTTAGAACATCTAGAATGTTCATGGAGGTGGCCACAATTTGCCTTCCTTACCAGAACTTATCTGAAGATTGGGGGCATGAACCACAGACTGGAAGACGGAAGAATTCAAAAATGGTGTTACCTTTACAGTTCATGAAATGCTATAGACTGCATTGTGTCTATGTTTACTTAAGTGATGACTGTTTTGTGCCCTGTAAGTGACTTTTATATAATACACTTGCCATGTTAATACTTCTGACAGCTGACAAACTTTAGAGTGAAACAACAGCACTGTAAAAGTGAAATGATGTTCGGGTGCGTTGGGTTATATCAAAACTAGAGAAAGTGTTATTTTGCATTGTACAATCTTGAGAAACTCTCCCAGTATGAGATCCAGAACTAACTCTTTAAATTCTTCCTATTGCTTTTATGAGCTCTTTGCTATTTGTTTGGATGTTTGTAAGCTTTGGCAAATGTATGAGTTTATGGCTGCCTTCAAAACACAAATAGATTCTTCATGCAATGTTGTTTATTCCTGGGAAATGTGAGTTTAATGCCATGCTACCTGCCAAAGGACAAATGTGTTCTGAGGTGCTGAGTGTCTTTATACAGCTATCTTGCAAAATGTGGGTTTGATCACTTGGACAGATTTTTGAGCTTCCAAAAAGGCAAATGCTTTATCAAGTTGTTCTTCAAGTCATATTTATTCATTTTCATTGATTTTAGTTTCTCAGCAACTTTCAAATGTAAAGACAGGGCTTATGAGTCCTGTTCATAAAGTAGTGAGTGATTGGGTTTGGAGAGGAGGGAATGTTTGGTGTTAAAGGGATGAGGGGCTTTACACAGGTTTACTTTTATTTGGAGGAGGCACTGACATCAGTGAAGAACGAAATATTTCTGGGAAGGAGGCAGTCATTTTAACTTGGTCACCTCTGCAACACCTGCCCTAGTCCCAGTGACAAGTGCCATTCCACACCAATCATGGTCCAGATACCTGAATCACCACCTGCCCACAGAACCCATTTCTAACTAGAATATTCTGGCTTTTGTCTTTTAGCTTTCAGAATCTATTTGGAGTCAGGGACAGAAATAATTTGCCTTATATTTTTGTTGTTGTAATTTTGTTCTTAATGAACATTGATGCAGTGCTTCAACTAATTTCGATTTGTTCTGCAAAAGTTGTGTGCTAATTCTGCTACTACTGTCACATGCATGCAGACATTGGCAGTTATATTTCTGTCAGGTGAAGGACAATGGCCAGCAAAAATATTGATTTATTGATGTATTGTCACTATTACCTTCAGGCCAGGCTCAAGAAATTGATATATAAGATAAAGAATCAAGAAGCAATTTAGACAATGAATTACCTTTAGTTATCTGATGGATGTATATAAAAATTCAGAAATAAAACGTTCCAATGCTAGATGGATATAGATATTAGAGAAGAGAGCAATGCGTTGGAGCTTCAACATATTATATTAGTAACCATAAAGTACTTGGTATTTTCCCTGAAGACAATGTCTACACCACTAAGAAGTTTGCTTTTGACAAGATGAAGAATGGTACTGATATTGAAGGAGAGTAGGGTGAGGGCAATGGCACGTCTTAACGTCAAATGATATTTTGCCATTGGTGAGTATTGTCACTAACATCTTGTATGGAGGAGATGGAGGATGTCGATGAATTTCTCAAGGCAGCTGGCCTTTGATAGAGTCTTCCACAACATTTCCTCATTGAGTCAAAAGTCTTGGTCAGATTGATGAAGCCCATGTAGAGTGTTGGTTGTTGTTCCTGGGGTTTCTCTTGGAGTTGCTGAGCATTGAAAGTCATGTTCATGGACCCACAATTTGATTGGAAGTCACAATGGCTTTCAGGAAGGATTTCCTCACAGATTGGGAGAAGATGTCTAGCAAGGATTGGATGGTCTTTCCAGTGATGCAGAAGAGCAAGATTCTTTGATAGTTCCAGTAATCCATTTGGCCTCCTTTCTTGAACACGCTTCCACTGACAGCATCCCTGAGATCCGCAGGGAGTTTTTCTTTGTCACAGATTTTCAGGAATAGTTGATGGAGATGACAAGTAAGTTGTACTCCCAAGTTTAAAAATCTCCACTGAAATCTTGTCAACACCTGCATCTTGTCAAGAACAAACTTCCCAGTGGTGTTGACATTGTCTACAGGAAAAAGGGCAAATGTTTCAACCTAAACCGCTTGAAATCCAAGAAGAAAATGATGTTGATCTTTTTGGGGAACTTGAGCATGCAGACGGCAATGTCAACTGCTCTTTCAGAAAGCATCTTTAAGCTTTGCTTAATGTCTTCGTTGATGGAAGTTGAAGAATGCATTTCAGCCTTAACCTCAAGAAGACTCAAATCTTTTGCCAATCTGTCCCAGTTCCAGTTGCAGTCCATCCCTTCATTAAGATCAAGAGAGAAATCCTCCCAAACATGGAACATTTCTGCTCTCTGGAAAGCTACCTCTCATCTAAAGCTGACATTATTGTGGAGATTCAACACCATTTCTAATCTGCAAGCACCATCTTTGGACATCTAAGGGTGAGCTTCTTCGATGACCATGACATCTAAGCTGATATCAATTTACTTCTGTATAAGAGAGTCACCCTGTCATCTCTTCATGGCTGCAAAACATAGACTATGTACAGATACCACCTGAAGGCTGATGAGGTGTATTGTCAACGATGAATGAGTAGGGATCTCTGCACCATCTGTGAGGACAGGTGTACTAACCTCTGTGACCTTTAAGCAGCTAATAGCACCAATGTCAAGGCCATGATCATTTGAAACCCATGCCACTGGGCCAGCCATATGAATAGGATGGCTGAGTTCTGATTGCTCTAGCAAATATTTTTCTTCCAGCTTGTGGAAAACATTTGATCAAGAGGAGGACAAAGGAAATGTTTCAAAGACTTCCTGAAAGCCTCCCTCAAACAATTCAACATAGATGTCAGTGTATGGGAGACCCTAGTTCAGAAGAAACTTGCAGGGAGTTCCTTTGTGAATGGACAAAATTCTCTGAGTACACCCATTGGAGAGAGGAAGTATGGAAAAGCAGCTGGAGAAAGGAATGCCAGCATTCTTGAGGTAAAGGACCACTTCTACCTCCCGGTAAAACCTGCTAAATGTGTGGTTGGAAATTTGGCTCCAGGATTGGGCTCAGCAGCCACACTAGGATCCATAGATCCCATGACCAATGACACAGAATTTCCTTGGTGGACAATTATTCTTGTTACTAAGAGATTGTCAACAATGACTCTGTATTGCAGATGAGCATTAAAAGTTCAAAATCGATTTATCTAAAGGAAGCCCCAACTATTCAGTGTAGGGATTGGTATTAAACAAAGCAAATGGAGTCACAAAAAGATGAAACCACCTTTCTGCTGATATATTTCTTACTCAACAGCACATCACAGACATAAATCAGTTCTAGAGTATGCATTGGCGTAACTGCAATCCTGCTCCTCCTGACTATGCTTTGTCCCCCCACAGGAAAGTTAGTAGACATACCTATTTAAGCTTGTTATGATCTCTGTTCCTGCTTCGTTCAGTGGATGAAAAGGTCTAGCAGCTTTCTCACTCCGGTCATAATTTGAGAAAGCATCTGGGTTGGCTGGGTTTGCACTCATGTAAAAAATAGAAAAGCAGCAGGTGTGTGCATAGCATGCTGGGGACACACCCCCGATTAATAATTTAAATCTTTAGGGATTTCTGTCACTGATTTGTCTAGGAAGGCAGTCTAGATAATTTTTAACGTGATGTATTTTACCATAGTGCAGAAAGCTTTTTCCACATTTGATGCCTTCTGCAATGCAAGAATATTGAGAAAAGCAAATCTAGTGAAAAGTTTAGAAAATGTACTGAAGTGAACAAAATCTGTTGCTTGGATTATTAGCAATTTTAAAAACATTGTGGGACTAAACACTTGTTGACTAATATTTATTAACTAAGGTAAGTTATTAAATAATAGTTAGTTGGTTTAACTAGTCAAGAGCAGGTATCAATGCGTACATGCCAAAATGTGTTAACAGGTCAAAGCAAAAATACATCAGTTCTCTTTTTTTGCTTGTGAAAGCTTTGTTTTATTTTGTTATTTAGCTGGTTATTATCTTGTGGAAAGGCCATGATGACTGACTTAAGTTTGGTAACCTAAAACAAAATAAAAGGTAGGACCTTATTAAGGTTTTTTTAATTCTCCAGATGCAACCAGGCAAATTGATAGTTGGTAGGTTATTGAGTGAGAAGGCCTTTCACATTAGGCTTCTACAGTAAGCTGGGAAGATTGCACTCTAAAACCAGGGAGTAGATGTTGTTGGTATAATCAGGGTGGGGAGCAAATGCAAAGAAATTTGGGACAGGGAAGATTACAGAGGTCCAATCTTGAACTGTTAAACTCAAGCATTTCTGATATAATGTGTGTTTCATCAACGGGAATTGGCTATAACGCGATTGACCAATAGTAGAAGCTGTTTGAATAGTGCAAACTTTCTACTGCACAGGTATAGCCATTTTCTACAGTGCGATTTTCTATAGTGTGAGGTTGCACAGGAATGCAATCATCGGTTCATATCAGAAATACGTGTACATGTTTTCTTTATTCCTCAACTGTTGATGTTTATAATTTATGTATTGATAATTTGGGAGCTGAAATATTGTGTCTCAAGCTTATTTGCTTACTTTTGCATGAAGCATCTATAATACAGAGAAGGCTTCTGTTAGAGATCTTTAAGATTATGGAAGATTAGTTGACATAGAGAAGAGGGAGAGACCAATAATATGTGCCAAAAATATTTTAGTGATTAGTAAGTCCATTACATGATTGTGGAAAACTTTTTTTTCCATAGTATGTAGAATTTGGCAATTAAGGCCACAAGAAATAGTTGAGGGAGTTATATTTAAGAAGATACTATGTTAACATAAAGGACAAAGGAACAGGTTCCGTTGTAGGAGCTGGCTGAAGTGGAGTGGGAGGAAGATGCTGTAGTGCTTAAACACTCACAATAGCCAGGTTGACTTGAAGACTTCATTCTCTACTGTATATTCTGTGTAATTTGCATGCTGTTTACCTTTCCCTACCAGTTCTTGGTGTTTCTTGGTTTTAACATGGTTGAATTCTTGGTTCTGGTAATTGCCACAAGGGAATATGTTATTGCTGGACGTTGCAGCATAAGAAATTTGGCAACAGAAAACTTGAGTGATGTACATAAATCAGTTCAGCTGAGTGAGATGGAGATGATTAAAAGAAATAGCGAGTGATGAAAATTGTTGATCCTGTCAACAGTATCTTGGTATCTATGCATAGAAGTTAAATTAAACTGTAAGCATCAAAGTGTAGATGTTGGATATCTTTAGTGCAGGAAAAATAAGACCATTCATTCTCTGTGGAGATTGGTCAATTCTGACCAAATACGTAATCATGAATTAACTGTTCTCTTTGCAGATGTTCACCATTTATTTTTAATGGGTGATGTGCAACCATGCTCAATTTGCTCTTGAAAAATAACGCCATTTTATATATTTTTCACATTGAACAAATATGGAAAAATTGGAAATTACAATATATGCCATAATAACATATAAGATCCAATCTTTTTTATTTCTACATATTTCAAATCCTTTTACCCTTTGCTTTTAGAAGAAAGAGGCCTCCCATAATGTGATTTTCTTTTCAGATGCTGACATTTTTGATAATTCTCCCTCGAGTCGTACAATTCTTGTATCGTGATGTTGATAGATTAAGATAAAAGAAAATGCACTGTACTTGGCAGCATGGTTGAAAACTGTCTGAAATTGGTGTTAGAAATGCAGATGAAGCAAACTGACTAAAGACTAAACAAATTTGAAGTGAAAATGCCAGTAACCTGCTTGATCTGCTTTGTATGTGTAAAGTTTCAGAGATTTAAATTATTCATTCTTGTTGTTTCAGGTGCAACAATGCTTTTAGAAAGGTCACTTTATACACTTACTGAAGCTTGTTCAAAATTTTCCATTTATCAACTAATATATGTGTGAACGAGTGTTTACCAATGGACCTGGTCAGCCACAAATATTTCATCAGCCAAAGCCTGACAATTGCCTTTTAAATATTTGATTAAATTTGTAGTCTGGTAAGTGAAACATATTTTCATAAAAAACAGACATTTAAAATTAATGCCTTGTAACATCTCTTAAGCATCTCAAAATAAAGTGAACATCCTTTAAAATGCAATAAAAGACCATGCTGTCTCTACTTTGTAGTGTTCCAAAAAAATAGGAATCGTCCTCAATATTTTTATATTTGAGCTGCTTGCATTCCTTGTAGAAATGGTTCTGAAATGACTTTTATATCTCTGGATAATCAATGGACCCAAAATTCTCTCTTCTATTTGCAATGCTTTGTTAAACGGTGATTGCGATTTGTCAGCAATGGAAGTTTTGACGTGATTTATTTGAACAGAGGAACTGGAGATTTGTCATCAGGACTGAACATTTCTTGAAGCCTCTTGAGCTTAGAAATTGCATGACCACAGGATCTGAAGGACCATTTTTTTCATATAATTAGTGTTCATTAGGCAATGCTTTCCAAACTTTCCCCTGCTGTTACCGCATTTCAAGGCTTAGTCATTGTTGTGACCACTGGAGTAGACCTTGAAGCCGGGAAACAGTGCACTGTTCCACAACAACCATTGCTGCCTCAGAGCCTGAGACCTCAAGACTCCAGCTAGCAACACCACTTGAGGTCCTAACCTCCACATTGGGAAACCCTGCCATATGGAGAGGAAAGTAAGGTCCCAGATTTAAATATCTTCTGTCCATTTGGTTGTGCAATGTAAATTTTAGTGTCAGAAATACCAACTGAGCTATATTTATTCCTTTAAAAGTTTTGAATTAATATGGAGAAGTCAAAGGTTAGAAAAAGCCAGCTCATACATCACTAATTTATTTTTTTCTGAGGAAATCACAGTGTGTGGATAAAGGAAATGTTGTCAGGTTTTACACATTGATTTTCAGAAGTGCCTGTAGGACATCTATTCTGAAATCAAAGATTCACAGTATTGCTACATTGCCTAACAGTTTAGAACAGACACAAAACCAGGCAGCTTGTTACTTTTATCAGCAGACATCAATCAAGGGAGTGGACCTCTCTCTGTATATCCGTATGTGATGTCAGTCTCAGAACTGCACTGTGTGCCAAGAGCTTACTTGGGAGCAAACTGCATGTGTTGAGATCAAATGGTCTCCAAGTCAAAGGGGACTAGTCCTCTGTAAAGTACAGGTAGATGCTTTTCAGCCAGGGGGTTCCAGCACAGGAAATCAAGGGCAGCCTCCACATTCCATCCTGGGGCTTGGTCAGATAGCCAAAGGTCAGCATTATAGGGCTAGTGTAACCAGTCCAGGGAATTGCGACAACACATTTAGAACGTGGTGCACATATGAATCAGACATCTGATTTGTTCATCCTTCTGAACTGTCTGGCTAAGTCACTTAATTTGTTGGCCACATTCAGTCCAGAAGTTCTGCCCACTGAAAGTCAAGAGGAGATTATCAAGAGACCAGTGCTGTGGAGGGAGGCTGGAGAACCTAATTGTGGGAATTGGAGTCAGAATGCTGGGATGATAGCAATACTGAAGAGGAGCAGAAGGTGGTCACAGGAAGGTGTGGGTGGGGAGTTGGTGTGGCAGTGCGCTCCTTTTACAGTTTGTGTCTGGCTTCTGCGTTTTCCCAGTGGCAAATCTCAACGCTCTCAACACCTTCCTGGATGCTCCTCCTCCACTTTGGATGTTCTTGGGGCGGTGACTATCAAAGGAATTCTGCACTTTGATAGTGAGCTGTTCAGGGTATCGCTGAAGAGTTTCCTGTGTCAACCTTAGACTTGCCTGTCATTTCAAAGCTGAGAGTAGAGCACCTGCATTGTGACCAGTCAAGGGTGGTCAGTGCCTGTGCTGGGGGATGTTGGCTTGGTCAAGGACACTGGTGTTGGTGCATCTTCCTTCCCAGCGGACACGCAGGAATTTGCAAAGGCAGCATTGGTGGTGCTGCTGTAGCACTTGGAGGTGACAGTTGTAAACAGTCCATATCTCAGAGCCACATAGGACGGCAGGAACCACTATGGCTCTGTAAACATAGAAAATAGAACATTACAGCGCAGTACAGACCTTTTGGCCCTCGATGTGGAATCAATCTGAATCCCATCTAACCTACACTATTTCATTTTCATCCATATGTTTATCCAATGACCATTTAAATGCCCTTAAAGTTGCGAGTCCACTATTGTTGCAAGCAGGGCATTCCACGCCCCTACTAATCTCTGAGTAAAGAAACCAACTCTGACATCTGTTCTCTCTCTATCGCCCCTCAATGTAAAGCTATGTCCCCTTGTGCTGGTCATCACCATTCAAGGAAAAAGGCTCTCACTATCCACTCTATTTAATCCTCTGATTATCTTGTATGTCTCAATTAAGTCACCTCTCAACCTTCTTCTCTCTAACAAAAACAGCCTCAAGTTCCTCAGTCTTTCCTCATAAGACCTTCCCTCCAATACTAGGCAACATCCTAGTAAATCTCCCCTGAAACCTTTCCAAAGCTTCCACATCCTTCCTATAATATGGTGACCAGAACTGTACACAATATTCCAAGTGCAGCCGCACCAGAGTTTTGTACAGCTGCAACATGACCTAATGGCTCTGAAACTCAATCCCTCGACCAATAAAAGCTAACACACTGTATGCCTTCTTAACAACCCTATCAACCTGGGTGGCAACTTTCAGAGATCTATGGAAACAGAGATCTCTCTGCTTATCTACACTACCAAGTATCTTACCATTAGCCCAGTACTCTTTATCCCTGTTGCTTCTTCCAAAGTGAATCATCTCACACTTTTCTGCATTAAACTCCATTTGCCACCTCTCAGCCCAGCTCTGCAGCTTTTCTATGTCCCTCTGTACCCTGCAACATCCTTTGGCACCATCCACAACTCTACTGACCTTAGTGTCATCTGCAAACTTACTAACCCAACGTTCTACGCCTCATCCAAGTCATTACAAAAATGACAAACAGCAGTGGCCCCAAAACAGATCCTTGCGGTACACCACTAATAACGGAACTCTAGGATGAACATTTCCCATCCACCACCACCCTCTGTCTTCTTTCAGCTAGCCAATTTCTGATCCAATCTGCAAAATCACCCTCAATCCCATGCCTCCATATTTTGTGCAGTAACCTACCGTGGGGAATCTTATAAAATGCTTTACTGAAATCCATATATGCCACATCAGCCGCTTTACCCTCATCCATCTGTTTGGTCACCTTCTCAAAGAACTCAATAAGGTCTGTGAGGCACAACCTACCCTTCGCAAAACTGTGTTGATGATCTCTCATCAACTTATTTCTTTCTAGATGATTATAAATCCTATCTTTTATAATCTTTTACAATACTTTACCCACAACCAAAGTGAGGCTCACTGGTCTATGATTGGGGTCTCTACTCCCCTTCTTGAACAAGGGGACAACATCTGCTATCCTCCAGTCTTCTGGCACTATTCCTGTAGATGATGATGATATAAAGATCAAAGCTAAAAGCTCTGCAGTCTCCTCCCTGGCTTCCCAGAGAATCCTAAAATAAATCCCATCTGGCCCAGGGAACATCTATTTTCACACTTTCCAGAATTCCTAACATCTTCTCCTTGTGAACCTCAATCTCGTCTAGTCTAATAGTCTGTATCTCAGTATTCTCCTCGACAACATTGTCTTTTTCTAGTGTGAATACTGATGAAAAATATTCATTTAGCGCTTTTCCAATCTCCTCAGACTCCATGCAGAAATTCCCACTACTGTCCTTGATTGGCCCTCATCCTATTCTAGTCATTCTTTTATTCGTGACATACCCATAGAAAACTTTAGAGTTTTTCTTGATCCTACCTGCCAAAGACTTCTCATGTCCCCTCCTGGCTCTTCTCAGCTCTCTCTTTAGGTCCTTCTGGCTAATTTATACTTGGCAAATCCCCTAACTGAGCCTTCACATCTCATCCTAACATAAGCCTCCTCCTTCCTCTTGATAAGCGATTCAACTTCTTTAGAAAACTACAACTCCCTTGCTCGATCACTTCCTCCCTGTCTGACAGGTACATACTTATCAAGAATATGCAGTAGCTCTTCCTTGAATGAGCAGGACATTTCAATTGTGCCCAGCCTTTGCAGTTTCCTTCCCCATCTTTCGCATCTTAAATCTTGCCTAATCGCATCATAATTGTCTTTACCCCAGCTATAACTCTTGCCCTGCTGTATATATCAATCCATTTCCATTGCTAAAGTAAACATAACCGAATTGTGGTCACTGTGGTGTCGGATCTGATGTTGTCCTTGAACACCCTTTTCAGGCTGCCAAAGGTAGTGTTAGGGCACTGGAGAGAGTGCTGGATCGCTTCAATACCTGCTTTGACCGATAGCCCACTCACGAGTTACTGGACGTGGTCAACGTTTTCTAAGGCCTCCCCGTGGACTTTGATGATCGGGGGCTTGCTTCACGACGCCAGGCCAGGTTGGTGGAGGATCTTCGTCCTGCTGATGTTCAGGGTGAGACCCATGCTCTCATATCTTCCGTAAAGGTGCTGTCTATGATCTGGAGTACATCCTCTGAGATTGCACATAACGCAAACATCACCTGCATAGTGCAGCTTGATGACACTAGTTGGGGTGACTTTGTTTTTGGCTTGAAGATGGCAAGTTTGATTAATTTCCCATAGGTTCTGTAGGTTAGCTACACTTCGGTGGGGAGGCGAGGCATTGCAGCGAGGTAGATCGAGAACAGTCTTGGGCGATGACTCAGCCCTGCTTGACATCGTTCCAAATGGGAAATGGGTCAGTGGAACCAGTTGTCAATATGGTGCAGGTGAAGGATGGTGACAAACTCCATGGTGCGACGAAAGTGGAGAAGGATTCTGCAGAATACTTCCTGATTGACAATTTCAAAGGCTTCTGTAAAGTTGAAAAACGCCATGCGTAGAGGTAGGTTCTTTTCTCTGCACTTCTCCTGCAGCGGTCTCTAGGTAAAATTCGTATCTGTTATGCCCCTCCATGGTCAAAAGTTATATTGCAACTCTGGGAGGAGACGATTGAGGAGGACTTTGGCAATGAGTTTCCAGTGGTTGACAGCAGGGAGATTCCCCTCTAGTTAGCACACTGGGACTTGTACCTTTTTTTAAAAATGCTCACAAACCGTTGCATCTTGTAGCTCTCCCAGGAGGCTCTTTTTCTAGATAAGGCAGTCAAGGGCATGTAGCTGTAGCAGGTGTTGTTGACCTCTGCACTTCAATGTCTCAGCAGGCATACTGTCTGCCCCAGCAGCCTTGTTGTTCTTAAAGTGGCAGATGGCTTACTCTACTCCTTGCAAGGCTGGGATGTTGCTGAGCTGTGGCATGTAGTGTGCTGTGGGATGCAGCTCTGAACGACGGCAGAACCCTGGAAGAGGGCTCCTGTGAAACGCTCCCCTCCCAGTGTTGTTTGATGCTTCTTTATCTTGTGAGAAGAGTCATTCCATCTTTGGACAGTAGTGCAGGGTCCTAGGTGTTTGGTCCATATGTAGTCTTGATAGCACAGAAAATAGCATGCATACCATGGTTGTCGGCCACCTGTTGGGCCTTCAGGGCTTTATCCTGAATTTTGTTGGACCTTGACCTTCTAAGTGTGGTTGTTTTATGCTCAGAAATGCCATGCGTTTCCGGCTTAACAGTTCTTGGATCTCCTGATCATTCTCATCAAACCAGTCTTGGTGTTTCCTAGTTGATGGCAATCTGAGTTTTTGCAGGCATTGATGATGGACGTTTTGGGCATGAGCCCTTCTTCAGGAATGAGGAAAGTGTGTCCAGCAGGCTAAGATAAAAGGTAGGGAGGAGGAACTTGGGGGAGGGGCATTGGAACTGCAATAGGTGGAAGGAGGTCAAGGTAAGGGTGATAGGCCGGAATGGGGGTGGGGGAGGAGAGGTCAGGAAGAAGATTGCAGGTTAGGAAAGCGGTGCTGAATTCGAGGGATTTGACTGAAACAAGGTGGGGGGAGGGGAAATGAGGAAACTGGTGAAATCTGAGTTCATCCCTTGTGGTTGGAGGGTTCCTAGGCGGAAGATGAGGCGCTCTTCCTCCAACCGTCAGGTTGCTATAGTCTGGCGATGGAAATGACGACGGATGATACGCTGTATATGGAGGTTGGTGGGGTGGTAGGTGAGGACCAGTGGGGTTCTGTCCCGGTGGCGAATTGGAGAGGCGGGGCTCAAGGGCGGAGGAGCGGGAAGTGGAGGGGATGCCGTGCAGGGCATCGTCGATCATGTCTGGGGGGAAATTGCGGTCTTCGAAGAAGGAGGCCATCTGGGTTGTTCAGTATTGGAACTGGTCCTCCTGGGAGCAGATGCGGCAGAGACGAAGGAATTGGGAATATGGGATGGCGTTTTTACAGGGGGCAGGGTGGGAGGAGGTGTAGTCTAGGTAGCTGTGGGAGTCGGTCGGTTTACAGTAAATGTCCGTGTTGATTTTGTCGGTTTATTGTATAAACCGACTGACTCCCACAGCTACCTAGACTACACCTCCTCCCATCCTGCCCCCTGTAAAAATGCCATTCCATATTTCCAATTCCTTCGTCTTTGCCGCATCTGCTCCCAGGAGGACCAGTTCCAATACTGTACAACCCAGATGGCCTCCTTCTTCAAAGACCGCAATTTCCCCCCAGACGTGATCGACGATGCCCTCCACTGCATCTCCTCCACTTCCCACTCCTCCGCCCTTGAGCCCCACCCCCTCCATTCGCCACCAGGACAGAACCCCACTGGTCCTCACTTACCACCCCACCAACCTCCATATACATCGGATCATCCGTCGTCATTTCCGCCACCTCCAGATGGACCCCTCCACCAGGGATATATTTCCCTCCCCTCCCCTATCAGCGTTCCGAAAAGACCGCTCCCTCCATGACTCCCTCGTGAGGTCACACCCCCCACCAACCCCAACCTCCACTCCCGGCACCTTCCCCTGCAACCGCAAGAAATGCAAAACTTGTGCCCACACTTCTCTTCCCCCCCCGCCCCCCCCACCGCCTTACTTCCCTCCAAGGCCCCAAGGGATCCTTCCATATCCGCCACAAATTCACCTGCACCTCCACACACATCATTTATTGCAACCGCTGCACCCGATGTGGCTGCCTCTATATTGGGGAGACAGGCCGCCTACTTGCGGAACGTTTCAGAGAACACCTCTGGGACACCCGGACTAACCAACCCAACCACCCCGTGGCTCAACACTTCAACTCCCCCTCCCACTCCACCAAGGACATGCAGGTCCTTGGTCTCCTCCATCGCCAGACCATAGCAACACGACGGTTGGAGGAAGAGCGCCTCATCTTCCGCCTAGGAACCCTCCAACCACAAGGGATGAACTCAGATTTCTCCAGTTTCCTCATTTCCCCTCCCCCCACCTTGTCTCAGTCAAATCCCTCGAACTCAGCACCGCCTTCCTAACCTGCAATCATCTTCCTGACCTCTCCGCCCCCACCCCACTCCGGCCTATCACCCTCACCTTGACCTCCTTCCACCTATTGCATTTCCAACGCCCCTCCCCCAAGTCCCTCCTCCCTACCTTTTATCTTAGCCTGCTGGACACACTTTCCTCATTCCTGAAGAAGGGCTCATGCCCGAAACGTCGATTCCTGCGCCTTGGATGCTTCCTGATCTGCTGCACTTTTTCAGCAACACATTTTCAGCTCTGATCTCCAGCATCTGCAGTCCTCACTTTCTCCAGGCATTGATGATGGCAGTCTTAAAGGCAAACAGAGGCTGTTGGGATCCCGAGATTCGGTGTCGCCGAGGATCTCTAGGTTTGAGAAGAGGTGGCTGTTTTTCCTGGGTCTTTAAGTACATCAATATTGGACTTCTTGCAGCACTGCTTCTGTTGTCTGTGCTGCGGTGGGGCTATATTTGTGTTGATCCTGGCTCGGATCAGGCAATCGTCTGCTCCTGTTATAGTGCATTTGATTTTACCGTCTTTCCAATATTTCGCTCTGACGATGACAAAGTCAAGGACATGCAAGTGTCCTTGTATTTGTCCCTTTGGTGGAACAGTGTGCTGATGTTGATGTTGTGTTTGCGGCTTTTAGTCAGGTGAAGGGTGCTGTTGGAGTTTTCCTTCTCTACTCTTTCCTGATTATGTTGCCTCAAAGGTCTGCACTTATGCTGACGCTGGCTTTGAAGTCACTGAGGATGATTAGTCTGTCTATTGCAGGGACCCATGAGAGAGATCGGTCAAGGTTGGAGTAGAATTTCTCCTTGTCATCAGCTGCTGCATTGAGCATTGGTGCATATGCACTGAATACTGTGATATACAGTCTCCAAGCAAGGTGAATCGGAGTGTCATGAAGTGTTCACTTATTCCATAGGGCGAGTCTTTGAGTAGGTCCACCAGTTCATGTTTAATAATGAAGCCGGCTCCATGGATGCAGCATTCTTTGTCGGCCTTGCCTTTCTAGATGAAGATGTAGCCAATGCCTTTATCTCTTAGCTGTCCTACCCTTTCGTCAATATCATAGCACCTGAGTTCCTGAGCAATGATTGCAGAGCGGCGTTGCATCTGTCACGGGCGGGATTGTCCATAAGGTTCCTGGCACTCCAGATCCGAAACTTCATCCTGAGTGTGTGGAAGGTGCCTGTGTTTTAATGTGGGCTACCACATGGGCTTAGAAGTGGCAAGAGGGTCCAAGACAACTGGAGACCAGGCATCAACCCATACACTGAGGATGAAACACACTATATTCCTCGTGGTTCTTAGGCATTAGCCTCCCATGTTCAGACCAACTCCTTGACCCATTCACTCTTGACTTTATCATGCACAGTAACTAATGAACTCCACTAATGCCTATAATGCAGTGACAGTGGTTATCTGACTGGAAAGATAGAGCATAGTTGCCAAAGCATTAGTTACCTGATGCCTGCACATGGTGCAGGAACTGCTAACTTCACACCTTGGGACATTGCACATTGTGTAGCTCTAAAGGTAAAGTCACCATAGTTCTATTGGACCATCAGGCTGGTCTCTCATTAATGAGGTACAGTTTAACTTGATGGTCATCATACCCTCAGGTAAAGGGAAGAGGATGAGAAGGAGAGTCATTCATATTAACCTCAGTTGGTCCAGGAATTGAACCCATGTTGTTGACTGATTGCATTGCAACCAACCACCAGCCAACTGAGCTAATTTGTGTCGCTCTAAGGATGGTTGGGTTCGTGACCTTCAGAAAGAAGGGCTCATGCCCAAAACGTCGATTCTCCTGCTCCTTGGATGCTGTCTGACCTGCTGCGCTTTTCCAGAAACACATTTTCAGCTGGGGACAGACCTTCCCAGGTAAAGGGACAACTGGAAAATGGGAAGCCTTCAGAAATGAGATAACGACTGTCCAGAGACAGTATATTCATGTTAGGATGAGAGGAAAGGCTGGGAGGTGTAGGGATTGCTCAGTGACTAGAGAAATTGAGGGTTTGGTGAAGAAAAAGAAATAAGCGTATGTCAGGTTATGGAGTCATAGAGATGTACAGCACGAAAACAGACCCTTCGGTCCAACCCGTCCATGCCAACCAGATATCCGAACCCAATCTAGTCCCACCTGCCAGCACTCAGCCCATATCCCTCTGAACCCTTCCTATTCATATACCCATCCAAATGCCTCTTAAATGTTGCAATTGTACCAGCCTCCACCACTTACTCTGGTAGCTCATTCCATACTTGTACCCCCCTCTGTGTTAAAATGTTGCCCCTTAGCTCTCTTCTATATCTTTCCCCTATCACCCTAAACCTATGCCCTCTAGTTCTGGACTCCCCCACCCCAGGGAAGAGACTTTACCTATTTATCCTATCCATGCCCCTCATCATTTTGTAAACCTCTATAAGGTCACCCCTCAGCCTCCGAGGCTCCAGGGAAAACAGCCCCAGCCTGTTCAGCCTCTCCCTACAGCTCAAATCTTCCAACCCTGGCACCATCCTTGTAAATCTTTTCTGAACCCTTTCAAGTTTCACAACATCTTTTTGATAGGAAGGAGACCAGAATTGCATGCAATATTCCAACAGTGGCCTAACCAATGTCCTGTACAGCCGCAACATGATCTCCCAACCCCTGTACTCAATACTCTGACCAATAAAGGAAAGCTTACCAAACACCTACTTCACTATCCTATCTCCCTGCGACTCTACTTTTAAGGAGCTATGAACCTGCACTCCACGGTCTCTTTGTTCAGCAACACTCCCTAGGACCTTACCATTAAGTATAAGTCCTGCTAAGATTTGCTTTCCCAAAATGCAGCACCTTGCATTTATCTGAATTAAACTCCATCTGCTACTTCTCAGCCCATTGGCCCATCTAGTCAAGATCCTGTTGTAATCTGAGGTAACCCTCTTTGCTGTCCACTACACCTCTAATTTTGGTGTCATCTGCAAACTTACTAACTATATCTCTTATGCTTGCATCCAAATCATTTAAGTAAATGACAAAACATAGAGGACCCAGCACCGATCTTTGTGGCACTTCACTGGTCACAGGCCTCCAGTCTGAAAAACAACCCTCCACCACCACCCTCTGTCTTCTGTCTTTGAGCCAGTTCTGTATCCAAATGGCTAGTTCTCCCTGTATTCCTTGAGATCTAACCCTGCTACTCAGTCTCCCATGGGGAACCTTGTTGAATGCCTTACTGAAGTCCATATAGATCACATCTACCGTTCGGCCCTCATCAATCCTTTTTGTCACTTCCTCAAAAAACTCAATCAAGTTTGTGAGACATGATTTCCCATGCACAAAGTCATGTTGACTATCCAGGAATAATCGAGAGAATCATTAGAAGAGTATAAAGGCAGTGGGTGTATACTTAAGAGGGAAACCACAAGGGCAAAAAGGGGACATGAGATAGCTTTGGCAAATAGGGTTAACAAGAATCCATAGGATTTTTACAAAGTCATTAAGGCAAAAGGGGAACTATGGAATGAATAGGGCCCCCCAAAAATTAGCAAGGTTAGATCTCATGGAATACAGGGAGAACTAGCCATTTCGATACAGAACTGGCTTGAAGGTTGAAGACAGAGGGTGGTGGTGGAGGGTTGCTTTTCAGACTGGAGGCCTGTGACAAGTGGAGTGCCACAAAGATCAGTGCTGGATCCACTATTCGTAATTTATATAAATGATTTGGATATGAACATAGGAGGTATAGTTAGTAAGTTTGCAGATGACACCAAAATTGGAGATGCAGTGGATAGCAAAGAATGTTACTTCAGATTACAACAGGATCTTGATCAGATGGGCCAAATAGGCTGAGAAGTGGCAGATGGAGTTTAATTTAGATAAATGCGAGTTGCCGAATTTTGGGAAAGCAAAACTTAACAGGACTTATACACTTAACGGAAAGGTCCCAGGGAGTGTTGCTGAACAAAGAGACTTTGAAGTGCAGTTTCATAGCTCTTTGAAAGTGGAGTCGCAGGTAGATAGGATCGTGAAGAAGGCATTTGGTATGCTTTCCTTTATTGGTCAGAGTATGAAGTATAGAGATAGGGAGGCCACTGTTGGAATATTGCATGCATTTCTGGTCTCCTTCGTATCGGAAAGATGTTGTGAAACCTGAAAGGGTTCAGAAAAGATTTACAAGGATGTTGGTAGGGATAGAAAATTTGAGCTATAGGGAGACGATGAACAGGCTGGGGCTGTTTTCCCTGGAACGTCAGAGGCTGAGGGGTGACCTTATAGAGGTTTACAAAATAATGAGGGGCCTGGATAGGGTAAATAGACAAAGTCTTTTCCCTGGGGTGGGGGAGTCCAGAACTAGTGGGCATAGGTTTAGTGTGATAGGGGAAAGATATAAAAGGGGCAACTTTTTCACTCAGAGGTTGGTGCACGTATTGAATGAGCTGCCAGAGTAAGTGGTGGAGGCTAGTATAATTATAACATTTAAAAGGCATCTGGATGGGTGTATGAATAGGAAGGGTTCAGAGGGATATGGGCTGGGTGCTGGCCATAAATTAATGTTTCAATTTATTGGGTTGGGATATTCGTTCGGCATGGACAAGTTGGGCCAAAGGGTCGGTTTCCATGCTGTACATCTCTACGATTCTAAGTAGACCCGGAAACGGTTCCCATCAATGGATGAGTCCAATATAAGGGTATAATTCTGACGTAGCATTAATAAATCCAATTTCACCATAAACCAGGTTAGTTTATGGAATTTTGTACCGCACTGAGAAACTGAGGTAAATAAAGGGGAAGCTAAGTAAATACTCAAAGAAAGGAACAGAAAGCTATGTCATGAGATTAGATTGCGTAAAGTAAGAATCAGCTAATGGGAAGCTTAATCATTGACATAGATCTGTTGGACTGAATTGTTTCTGTGCTATAACTTCAACTCAGTTATTTGGTAATGAAATGAAAGCAAGCTTGTGTGTGTTATGGAAGTTCTCAAGAATTGGCATTTTTCTGCTTTGACCTATTGGACATTTATTGAATATTGGAATAATATATGCACTTGATTAATTAATATAAGAGACTATGTTAACTAACTTCCATTAATAACTACTGTTCAATAGTTTCTAGAACCACATTTCTTTAAAGGTTCTGATTCTCAGCAAGGAATTTTTTTAAAATCTTTGTTCAACTTTGAAAACGTTCACTTCAGATTTGCACACAATTGCGTTGTATTCCTGCAGTGTAGATAGCCTCAAAAATGAAGTTTACTCGATTATGCTGAAATATAGCACCTTGAAAATTGTCTGAAATGCTTTTCTACACAATCATTTTATTTTGACAAAAGCCACTCATTATTTGAATTATTAATGTATTGGAATCTGTGAGGTTCACCAAATCTGTGTTATTGATAAGTAAGTTTTTTATTTTTTGTAAGACAAAGTAATAGGAGTTCCTCATGAGTACATTCAAATATCGCATGAAAATGTCAAAGTAAATGTGAGGCTTCAGTGATAGTTGATACATTTAGTGTAGTTATGATTTACTGTGTTTGCAAAGAGAACAGAAACAAAAACCTGATTCATCCTTGACTATATCTACTAGCTGCGAATCCTTTGAATGTTAGATTTCTTTGTACTTTTAAATTAATATTTTATGTCCTACTTGCCGTCCATATTAAATTGGATAGTATAATGGTTCCCACTTTTCAGAAAAGCTAATATGAAGAAATGCACCCAGAAGTGAGCACAAATTTGAAAACCCTTTAACCAATAGAATGACTTGTAACACTGTTTGTTTCAATTTATCTTATTAAACATTGTACAGTGTGTATACTACAAGAAGTTGTGTAGCAATTCCACAAATTGAAGAAATGAGAAAGATTCTGTGAGTTTATGAAAGAAAGAGATAAAGAAAAAAAATTCACTTTACATAATGTATAGAAATTGTTTTCAGCATGAAACAATTGCCTGTTAAATCTCAAGTCTTTGAATCTCAAATACTCCTGATTCAGATTAAGGGCTGGAAGAAAAGTGCATGATGCATTACAGTCATGTCTGAGAAAGCAAAGCTGCACACAGCCCTCTGCATCCTATTCTGTTGGCATCAGATTGAAAGTGGAGGTGGAATAGTTCTACTAGTTAAATGTAGCCTCATGAAAATTGGGTACCGTGAGTGGGGAAAACAATGTAAAAAGTAGAAAAGGTATATACAGCATCTGTATGGATTGAATGATAATAAAAGGTTTCATTGCCTTAATAGTCATATTCTATAGATTACTAAGTAATGAATGAGGTAACTCATTTTTGGAAAACCGACAAGATAAGTAGCAATCACAGTATGATAATCGTGGAAGGTATCAACAATCTGCGAATAAACTAGAGGACTAAATAACAAAATGACCAAAGAGAATTGAGTTCCTACAGGGTATACAGGACTGCTTTCATGCTCAGCCTGTAAAACATTCAATAGAGAAACGGAAAATCACTGCTGCATCTTGCATTGGGTAAGAAGTAGGAGAATGAATGTAGGACAGTGTTTCAATGATCGCAACACAACATGAAAGAATGACCTAAGGTAGATGATATCGAGCCAGTGGATTGACTTAATTAGATATCCATCACTTGTTTAGGATCGATATTATCTAATCAAACTGTTCAGTGATGATATTACATACCTCTGGAGCAGGTGGGACTTGAACCCAGTCCTTCTGGCCCAGAGATAGGGACATCAACACTGTGCCACAAGAACCTTCCTTGTTACGATGATATGAGGGTCAAGCACACACATAAACCCCTCGAGCATGACTTGTATAAAAATTGACTCAAATGTTTTGCCTGGTAAATTGGTTTCAAAAATTTGGTAAATGTGAACTCTTTGGGAGAACAAATGCTATATTAGATTATACCTTAGAAAATGAAAATGTGAATGGAATATTCATTAAAAGAAGCATTTGAAGTCAGCAAAGCAGTTAAAATTGCTAATATAGAGTCGTAGTGGTATCTATTTCAGGAAAAGAGCATTCAAAAGTAATGATATTATTGGAAACCTATGCATAACTACATTTTAAAAGTCCTGTGCCCAGTTTTGAACTCCAAAGGATAGAGTACTGGAGAAGATGTGAAAGGATTTGCATTGTTGACACCAGAACTGAGATAAGATGGAACATAGAACATTACAACACAGTACAGGTCCTCGATGTTGCGCCAACCTGTGGAACCAATCTGGAGCCCAACTAACCTACACTATTCCATTCTCGTCCATATGCCTATCCAATGACCATTTAAATGCCCTTAAAATTGGCGAGTCTACGACTGTTGCAGGCAGTGCATTCTATGCCCCTACTACTCTCTGAGTAAAGAAACTATCTCTGGTATCTATCCTACATCTATTACCCATCAGTTTAAAGCTGTGTCCCCTCATTCTAGCCATTGCCATCCAAGGAAAAAGGCTCTCACTATCCAACCTGTTTAACCCTCTGATTATCTTATATGTCTCAATTAAGTCACCTCTCAACTTTCTCTCCCTCAGCATTTCCTCGTAAGGCCCGCCCTCCCCATACCAGGCAACATCTCCTCTAGTAAATCTCCTCTGAACCTTTCCCAAAGCTTCCACATCCTTCTTATAATGTGGTGACCAGAACTGTATGCAGTACTCGAAATGTGGCCACACCAGAGTTTTGTACAGCTGTTACATGATTTCATGGTTCGGAAACTCAATCCCTCTACCAATAAAAGTGAACACACCGTATGCCTTCTTAACAACTCTATCAACCTGGATGGCACTTTTCAAGGATCTATGTATTTGGACACTGAGATCTCTCTGCTTATCTACATTACCAAGTACTCTGCATTCCTGTTGCTCCTTCCAAAGTGAATCACCTTACACTTTTCTGCATTAAACTAATTTGCCACTTGTCAGCCCAGCTCTGCAGCTTATCTTTGTTTATCTGTAACCTACTACATCCTTCGTCACTATTCACAACTCTTAGTGTCATCCACAAATTTACCAACACATCCTTTTACGCCCTCATCCAGGTCATTTATAAAACATGACAAACAACAATGGACCCAAAACAGATGCTTGCGGTACATCACTAGTAACTGAACTCCAGGATGAATATTTCCCATCAACCACCACCCTCTGTCTTCTTGCAGCTAGCCAGTTTCTGATCCAACCAGCTAAATCACCCTCAATTCCATACCTCCATATTTTGTGCAATAGCCTACCGTGGGGAATCTTATCAAATGCTTTACGACCTATCCTGCACAAAACTGTGTTGACGATCCCATTCAACTTATTCCTTTCGAGATGATTATAAATCCTATCTCTTACAACCCTTTCCAACATTTTACCCTCAACCGAAGTAAAGCTCACTGGTCTATAATTTCCAGGGTTGTCTCTACTCCCCTTCTTGAACAAGGGAACAACATTCCACACACGTGCCACCCTCTGCGTGAAAAAGATTCCTCTTAGATCTCTTTTATATCTTTCCCCTCTCACCCTAAACCTATGTCCTCTAGTACTGGACTCTTCTATTCTTAGATATGATTACAAATAATCAGGAAATATTGAGCAGGTTATAGCATTCTCTTCAGTACTAATTTAGAATATTTTAGTGAAAGGATGAGCATAGATGCTAATGATTACTATATCAACAAGACGAACTGTGGAAAAGTCCGATTTCAGCAGGCAATTTTGGGTCTAATGCTGATCTGTATAATTTCAACATGCTTAGAGATGCTAAATCAGAGGCATGTAGGTTTCGCACTTAAGCGCTGATTAGATATTTGTCAAGCAGTGTACTTTGCTTGCTCACTTCCATGGAAGGTATACAGTATGTAGGCTGGCAGATACGTAGCAGCATCAAGTAATATGCTCAATAAGGAGTTAAGGACTAGTTTCTTTATTCAGAGAATGGTTAGAATTTAGAACATGCTATAACTGGAATTGGTTGAGTTGAATCGTTTCAATGCTTTCAACAGGAAACTAGATTAAAATGTAAGAGAAACAAGAATAGAAATATCTGAAATGCACCAAATTTCAAGGTGGAAGCTACTGGACAGTAAAATGCCAAAGTATATTGATGCTTGATTGACAAATGAACTCCCAGTGGATTTGAAGTTTAGTTGTCAGAAAGAGCTCAATTTTCGGTTCTCTTCAGTAGATAAGTATGTCGCACATTCCTGGATGAAAGGCAGCAGTGGAAATTGGGTATGGAATACTAGACCATGGAGTTAAGTTAGCATAGGACAGTAAAGCTCAGACTCAGCAGTACTGTTCCAATTCTGGGTGCCAGGTGGTTGAAATTAGATTGGAGGCACTTCAGAGAAGAAGATTAATTAATTCACTAGATTAATTCCAAAAATGAGGCACAGGATTCTGGGTAATCCAAGATGGGGGATGGGAAAAATTTCTGGCTGTAACAGGCTGTTCCTACTTTGAGATATTTTAGATGTTGGAGGTGATTTCCTCGAACTCCAGGAGCAGCAATCACTGTTTTAGATGCTGTTGCAGTTATTTTGGGAACTTTGAAAAAGAAGTCAAAACAGCAGCACTTTTAAAAGCGAGAAAGACAGACAAAGGCAGTAAGCACATGTTCTGTAAGGGAGGGAGAGAAAGAAACCCACACTGCCATCTGATACAGCAGTGAATCTGCACAGTTACTGCCTTTGCTGTTTGAATTCATGTATCACTAGACATTGAAGTGTATCCAGGAAATCTTAACAAACAGCAAAATTCGCAACTGATCTTGGAGGAACCTGGTTGGGAGAGGTCACAGCACAGAAACAGATAAGTAAATAGTTTTAACCCTAGCCTTGCTATAAATCTACAACAGTGAATAGAGTGTGTTCTTTCTTGGTTATATGTTCTTATTAGGATGTGTCTCTTGATTAAATCTTAAAAATGTAGGCCATTAGTATTAACTTAGCCTGAAGCAGTGTTTTGTAGAGCAATAAGACAGTGCTATTTTCTGTGTCTGTAGATTGGAAGGGGCAAAATGGCCTTTAGTAGAGTGATATGCTCTTCTTGTTAGATGTGGGAGTTTTGGGAGAGTTTAAGGTTACTGAGGATTATGTCTTCAATAAATGTCGTAGGTTACGAATCATCTCAGATCGAATGGATTAGTTGGAGCGACAGAGGCAATGAGGTGGGTGATAGATGGCAGTTATAGGAAGGCAAAAAAGCTGCAGATATAGCCACGTAGATGGGTTACCTCCAAGCAAGTTAGGAGAGGTAGGCGGGTAGTACAGGAGTCTTCTGTGGCTATCCCCATTTCAAACAAGTATGCTGGTTTGAAAATGTAGGGTGTGATGGACTTTCAGGGGAACATAACATGAGCAGCCATGTTTCTGGTAGCAAGACTGGCTCTAATGTATTGAGGGATACATTGGGTTCCAAGCGATCGATCGTGTTAGGGGACTCGCTGGTCAGGGGTACAGTCTGATGTTTCTGGGGCCAGCAGCAAAAAATCAGAATGATGTGTTGCCTCCCTGGTGCCAGGATCAAGGGTTATCTCAGAAAAGGTGCAGAATGTTCTCAAGGAGAAGAGGGACCAGCATTGTACATGTTGGTACCAAGGACATAGGAAGGGAGAAGGATGAGATTCTGAAGGGAGAATATAGAAAGCTAGGCAGGAATTTAAAAAGGAGGTCCTTGAGGGTAGTAATATCTGGATTACTCCCGATGCTACAAGCTCGTGACAGTAGGAATAGGAGGATAGGGCAGATGAATGCATGGCTGAAGAGCTGGTGTATGAGAGAAGGATTCACATTTTTGGATCATTGGAATCTCTTCTGGGTAGAAGTGACCTGTACAAGAAGGATGAATTGCACCTAAATTGGAAGGGGACTAACATACTGGCAGGGAGATTCGCTAGAGCTGCTCGGGAGGATTTAAACTAGTAAGTGGGGGGGGGGGGGAATAGTGAGGAAAAAGAGGGTAGACCCAGGGAGATACTAAGGAAAGAGATCAATCCAAAACTGGTACAGTTGAGAAAAGATGTATGTCCAGCAGTCAGGCAGGTAGGAACAAAGCAGAGAACAAGGTAGGACTGATAAATTAAACTGCATTTATTTCAATGCAAGTGGCCTGACAGGGAAGACAGATGACCTCAGGGCATGGTTGGGGACATGGGACTATGGTATCATAGCAATTTCAGAAATGTGGCTCAGAGTTGGACAGGACTGGCAGCTTAATGTTCCAGGATATACATGCTATAAGAAAATAGAAAGGGAAGCAAGAGAGATGGGGGAGTGGCGTTTTTAATAAGGGATAGCAAAACAGCTGTACTGAGGGAGAATATTCCCGGAAATACATCCAAGGAAGCTATTTGGGTGGAACTGAGAAATAAGAAAGAGATGGTCACCTTATTGGGATTGTCTTATTGACCTTCTAATAGTCAGATGGGAATTGAGAAACAAATTTGTAAGGAGATCTCAGCTCTCTGTAAGAATAATAGGGTGGCTATGGTAGGGGATTTTAACTTTCTAAACATAGACCGGGACTGCCATAGTGTTAAGGGTTTAGATGGAGAGGAATTTGTTAAGAGTGTACAAAAAACTTTTCTGAGTCAGTATGTGGATGTACCGACTAAAAAAGTGCAAAACTTTCATGATTTGATTGATTAGATTCCCTACAGTGAGGAAACAGGCCCTTTGGCCCAACCAGTCCACATCGACCCTCCAAAGAGTAACCCACCCAGACCCATTTCCCCTCTGACTAATGCACCAAACACTATGGGCAATTTAGCATGGCTAATTCACCTGACCGGCGCATCTTTGGTTTGTGGGAGGAAACCGGAGCACCTGGAAGAAACCCACGCAAACACGGAGAGAAGGTTGCCCGTGGCTGGAATCGAACCTGGGACCCTGACCTACTCTTGGGAAATAAGGCAGGGCAAGTGACTGAGGTACAAGTGGAGAAGTATTTTGGGGCCAAACAACCATAATTCTATTAGTTTTAAAATAATGATGGAAAAGGGTAGACCAGATCTAACAGTTGAAGTTCTAAATTGGAGGAATGCTAATTTTGACGGTATTAGGCAAGAACTTTCAAAAGCTGATTGGGGGCAGACCTTTGCGGGTAAAGGGACGGCTAGAAAATGGGAAACCTTCACAAGTGAGGTAACAAGAATCTAGAGACAGTATATTCCTATTAGGGTGAGAGGCAAGGCTGGTAGGTGTCGGGAATGCTGAATGACTGGAGAAATTGAGGGTTTGGTTCAGAAAAAGAAGGAAGCATATATATGGAGGATTTGAGCTGTAGGGAGAGGCTGAACAGGCTGGGGCTGTTTTCCCTGGAGCATCGGAGGCTGAGGGGTGACCTTATATAGGTTTACAAAATAATGAGGGACATGGATAGGGTTGACAGGCAAAGTCTTTTCTGTGGGGTGGGGAGTCCAGAGGGCATAGGTTTAGGGTGAGAGGGGAAAGATATAAAAGAGACCTAAGGGGCAACATTTTCACGCAGAGGGTGGTATGTGTATGGAATGAGCTGCCACAGGAAGTGGTGGAGACTGGTACAATTGCAACATTTAAAAGGCATTTGGATGGGTATATGAATAGGAAGGGTTTGGAGGAATATGGGCTGGGTGCTGGCAGGTGGGACTAGATTGGGTTGGGTTATCTGGTCGGTATGGACAGGTTGGAGTGAAGGGTCTGTTTCCATGCTGTACATCTCTATGACTCTATATATAAGTTATAGACCGGAGATCGAGGGAATCCTTAGAAGATTATAAAGGCAGTAGGCATATACTTAAGAGGGAAATCAGGAGAGCAAAAAGGGGACATGAGAGAGCTTTGGAAAAAAGAGTTAAGGAGAATCCAAAGGGTTTTTACAAATATATTAAGGACAAAAGGTTAACTAGAGAGTGAACAGGGCCCCTCAAAGATCAGCATGGCAGCCTTTCTGTGGGGCCGCAGGAGATGGGGGAGAAACTAAACGAGTATTTTGCATCAGGATTAACTGTGGAGAAGGGCATGGGAGAAACAGAATGTGGAGAAATAGATGATGACATCTTGAAAAATGTCCATATTACAGAGGAGGAAGTGCTGGATGTCTTGAATGGCATAAAGGTGGATAAATCCCCAGGATTTGATCAGGTGTACCATAGAACTCTGTGCCATCGTGGTACTATTATTTAAGAAAGGTGGTAAGGACAAGTGAGGGAACTGTACACAGATGAGCCTGACGTCAGTGGTGGGCAAGTTGTTAGAGGGAATCCTGAGGGACAGGATGTACATGTATTTGGAAAGGAGGACTGATTAGGGATAGTCAACATGGCTTTGTGTGTGGGAAATCATATCTCACAAACTTGATTGAGTTTTTTGAAAAAGTAACAAAGAGGATTGATGTGGGCAGAGCAGTGGATGTGATATATAAAGACTTCAGTAATGCGATCAGCAAGGTTCCTCATGGGACACTGGTTAGCAAGGTTAGACCTCATGGAATACAGGAAGACCTAGCCATTTGGATACAGAACTGGATTGAGGGTAGAAGACAGAAGGTGGTGGTAGAGGATTGTTTTTCAGACTGGAGGCCTGTGACCAGTGGTGGGTCCAATACTTTTCATCATTTATATAAATGATTTGGATATGAACATAGGAGGTATAGTTCGTAAGTTTGCAGATGACACCAAAATTGGAGGTGTAGTGGATAGCGAAGAATGTTACTTCAGAGTACAACGGGATCTTGATTGGATGGGCCAATAGGCTGAGGAGTGGCAGATGGAGTTTAATTTGGATAAATGTGAGGTGGTGCATTTTGGGAAAGCAAAAATCTTAGCAGGACTTATACACTTAATGGTAAGGTCCTAGGGAGTGTTACTGAACAAAGAGACCTTGGAATGCAGGTTCATAGCTCCTTGAAAGTAGAGTCGCAGGTAGATAGGATAGTGAAGAAGGCATTTGGTGTGCTTTCCTTTACTGGTCAGAGCATTGAGTATAGGAGTTGGGAGGTCATGTTGCGCCTGTATAGGACATTAGTTAGGCTACTTTTGGAATATTGCTTGTAATTCTGGTCTCCTTCCTGCCGGAACAATGTTGTGAAACTTAAAAGGGTTCTGAAAAGATTTACCAGGATGTTGCCAGGGTTGGAGGATTTGAGCTATGGGGAAGGGCTGAATAAGCTGGGACTGTTTTCCCTGGAGCATTGAAGGCTGAGGGGTGACCTCTTAGAGTTTGGTAAAATCATGAGGGGCATGGATAGGATAAATAGACAAAGTTTTTTTCCTCGGGTGGGGGAGTCCAGAACTACAGGTTTAGGGTGAGAGGGGAGAGATATAAAAGGGAACTAAGGGGCAACGTTTTCACGCAGAGGGTGGTGTGTGTATGAAATGAGCTGCCAGAGGAAGTGGTAGATGCTGATACAATTACAAAATTTAAAAGGCATATGGATGGGTATATGAATAGGAAGAGTTTAGAGGGATATGGGCTAAGTGCTGGCAATTGGGATTAGATTAGTTTGAGATATCTGGTCAGCATGGATGAGTTGAACCGAACGGTCTGTTTCCGTGCTGTACATCTCTATGACTCCGTGACTCTATGGCAGATGGAATGGGAGGAGAGGAATGGAGTACAACTAGTAGCACAGACCAGTTGAGCCAAAGAGCCTATTTCTGACAAGTATTTTCTAACTAATTCCATGTAATGCATCACAGTATTTTGTCCTGTCAATGCATCATCATGTTGTGAGAAATAAACACATGAAATTGCCATATGGTTGATTAATTAGTGTAGCCTTTGAGCAGTCGTGGCAGAAATTGCAGTGTTTTACCAAACATTGTAAAGCACACCCAGCTTAGGCTATGCTCTGCCGTTGCTATTTGAATTGAGCATATAAATGCATTCCAGATAAGCAGTTATAACTTCCGTTGAGTTGTTTTGTTTTATGGTCTGTCCACAGAGGAAGTATTCCTGTTGAGGATAATTATCTATGAACATGAATTGAATTCAAATGGGAGTTCTTTCCAAGCAGTGCAACATTTTATTTTAGATTGACTTAATTTTTTTATAAAAATGTGACAATAGAAGTTTTCCACAGAAGAATTGAGTATCTGTTTGGCAGTTTTAAATTTGCACAGAGTTTTAAAACACTTAAACAGAATATTCAACAGCTCAATTTTGATGTTGACCTCATCCACCTTACTCTGCCTCACTGTACATTGTTTCTTTAAACTTCTTTTTCCTAATCTAGTTATTTAGCATCTCCTTAAATAAATCTATACCAATCATCAGAACTCTCTCTATTGTCTGCACACTAGCTCCATAAATAAATGTTTTCTTGTAATGCTTAATGAGTTTATTTTTCATTGTGTAAAGATTAGCAACAACTGTGAAGGAAAATATGGTAATTTTTGTTACAGAGGGATTGGAGTTGAAGAATAAAAAAAGTAGTGTTTACAGTCATATAGGGTTTTGATGAGATTCCATCTGGAATAATGTAGACACTTCTGGGATAACAGCTAGTCTAATAACAATCATGTAATGACTCAATGGTTATAAAAAAAAAAGTCTAGTCCACAAATGTCATTTAGGGAAGGAAGTCTGTCATCCTTACCTGGTCTGGCCTACATACAATTCTAGACACACAACAATGTAGTTGATTCTTAACTGTCCTCTGGGTTATTAAGGATGGGCAATAAATGCTGCACTAACCAGTGACATGCACAGACCCTGGATGAATTTTTAAAAATAGTTCTGGTCTCCTTGCCCAAGATACTTTGGAAGGATTGCAGTGAATACGGACTCAATTAATTCTTAGGATTGGAGGAAAGATTGAATTAACAAGGAGGCAATACCAATCCCATCATTCAGCAAATTAAGGCTGAAGATGGAGAGAATGAGAGGAACATATGTAAAACCATGCAATTCCATGTGTGCCACTAATTCATATAAAAAGGGTTGAAGCAGCAATAAAGAAAGAACATGAAGGAAAAACATGGTGACATCCAACTTCTAAAGGAGTTAGGTGCTGGGAAGGACTGATGGTTAATGCTTTACTCAAAATAGTTGAAAACTATGTAAAACAGGGAAATAAGTTTTGTGCTTTTTTTTTGCAAATTTTAACACCAGGGTCAATAGCATAGAGTTAAAGCATTGTGTTTGTAACTTTTATCGATGCTTGGAATAATCCCCTGGGATTTTGTGTCTTGTTTTTTGTATAATTGGAATGGGGAAATTCTGTTAATTTGACCTATTTGAAATATTAAGTACATTGTTTCAAGTACCCGCCAGAAACAATTCACTCTCTAGTGCTGTAACCGGATTTTAATTGATTTTGTTTTCATGCTTTCTTAGCCTGTGTGATTTTGCTTTTTGTGCTGAGATATTTAAAAATGCATTATTAATGATTTAAAATATATTATTCCTGGATTAGCTGCTATTTATAAAATTTAGGCTAGCTTCACAATTTTGTGTGCAATGCGCCTCTTCAGGCTAATTGGTGAAGACATCTTTGTGTTTTCAACTATGTTCATAATTAATGAATATGTACATTTTCAACATGCTGTGGAGTGATCTAGCTTTCCTTTCCAATAAAGCTATTTATTCAGTTAGTTCTATGCAAAGAATTAAAACTTTTCCCATGTATTTTGTTAATATTTTAACACAATTTTATTACTTGTGCAACAAATCTTAAGCATTGGAATTTTGCCACAGGTGTAATTTCTGATCAATATGGCATGTAAGTTGTTCATAGCATGCGCAACGCACAACAATGTCATTAAGTACATGCTCTGGCATCTTGCTGTCTGTTCTCTTTTGCAAGTGTCTCTCAATCTATAACCGATTTTGGCACAGAGTTGGCATTAAAGTAAAAGTGGAATAATATCTTTAAGGAATAAAATGAGCTTATTTCCAGCAATCCGACTTTTTCGAATGGCAGGAATTTTGCCTGGATTGTGTTGACCTCATTGTTTCTGAAATTATGTAGTTACACTCAATTGGATGGGTTTCTGCAGGGTTCAAATGTAGATTTCCCAGAAATACTAGGCAATGAAGAGACTTGTGAGAACAAGAAACTTTACTAATAGTAATTTCTTTGAGGTAATACTTGAAATGTCAATGTTTTTAAGGTTGATATATCTCCTAGATCACATGAGCTTCATCCCAGCGTGTTGAGGGAATCACAGAACAGACTTATTAACAGTGCTGAAGGAGGCCATTTAATGCGTCCTGTCTGCACCAGCTGTCTGAGCATTTTGAATTAATGCCAAACTCCTGCCTTTTCCCCCATAACCTTGAACGTTGGTTCTCTTTAAATAATCAACAATGCTCTCTTGAATGCCTACTGCTACTGAGTGTCAGTGGTTGAGGAGGTTGGATGCCTGTGGGTGTGGTGCCACTCAAACAGGCTGCTTTGACCGGGATGGTATCAGGCTTTGAGTGTTGTGGGAACTGCATCCATCCAAGCAAGCAGGGTGTAGTCTATCACACTCCTGACTTCTGCCTTGTAGATGATGGACAGGTTTGGGATGTCAGGAGATGAGTTAGTTGCTACAGTATTTCCTCGCATCTGACCTACATTTGTGACAACTGTGTTTATGTGGCGATTTCAGTTATGTTTCTGGTCAATGGTAACCTGGAGGATGTTGATAGTGGGGCATTCAGTGATGCCAACATCATTGAATATGTTGGACATGGTCATTGCCTGGCATTTGTGTGATGCAAATGTTATTTGCCACTTGTTAGCCCAAGCCTGGATATTGTACAGGCCTTGTTGCATTTGAACATTGACTGCTTTAGTGTCCAAGGATTCATGAATGTTGCTGAACCTCATGCAATCATTGGTGAACATCCCCACTTCTGACTTTAAGGTGGAGGAAAGGTCATTGATGTGAAAGTGGTTGCGCTTAGGACACTACCCTTAGGAACTCCTGCAGAGATGTTCTGGAGCTAGATAACTGACCTCCACCAACCATAACCATTTTCTTATGCCCCAAGTATAACTCCGACGAGCTGAGAGTTTGCCCTCTGATACCCATTGATTGCATTTTGGATGGGGATCCTTGATACCACACTCAGTAAAATGCAGCCTTGATCTCAAGGGCTATCACTTGCACGTTAACTCTGCAATTCAGCGCCTTTGTCCTTGTTTGAACCAAGGATGTAATAAGGCCAGAAGTAGAATGGCCTGTTGTAACCCAAACTGGGCGTCAGTGAACAGTTTATTGCTGAGCTGGTGCTACTTGAGAGCATTGTTGATGACACTTTCCATCACTTTACTGATAATTGAGAGTAGACTGACAAAGTGGTAATTGTTTGGGTTTGATTTTTCTTTTTTTGTTCTGTGCGTGACATACCTTAGGAGTTTTCCACACTGTTGGGTAGATGTTAGTGTTTTAACTGCCCAGGAACAGCTTGGTTAAGGGAGCACCAAGTTCTGGAGCACAAGTCTACAGTACTATTGCTGGAATGTTGTCAAGTCCTGTAGACTTTGCAGTATCCAGTGTGTGCAACTGTTTCTTAATATCTTATGGAGTGAATCCAATTAGCTGAAGACTGGTATCTTTGATGCAGGGGACTACCGAAGGAGGCAGAGATGGGGCAATCACTTCTAGCTGAAGATTGCTGCGAATGTTTCAGCTTTATCTTATCACTGTGTGGTGCTGTTCCATCATTGAACATGAGGTTGTTTGTGGCACCACCTCCTCCAGTGCATTGTTTATTGGACCACTACCAATCAAAACAGGACTGCAGGGCTTAAATCTGATCCATTGGTTGTGGGATCACTTAACCCTGTCACTTGCTGCTTATGCTGTTTGGCATGAAAATTGACCTGTTTGGTAGCTTCAGAAGTTGTCATCTCATTTTTAGATGTGCCTGATACTGTAACTGGTATGTTCTCCTATACTGTCCATCAAAACAAGATTGATTCCCTGCCTTGCTGGTAAAGCTTGAGTGGAGGATATGCCAACCAATGAAGTCCCAGATTCTGCTGCTGTCGATGGCTCACAGAGCCTCAGGGATGTCCAATCTTGAATTGCTGGATCTGTTCAAAGTCTGTTCCATTGGCCATGATAATAGTGCCACATAATACGACATCAAACAATTTGAGACAAGAATACAGATAAAGCCCTTTTGGTCTCCAACTTTAACTTTGTGTTTGTCTCTTCAACCTGATCACCTCACTATTTGTGGAAAAAAAACTTCTGGCAGGTTCGACCTTTCTCTCTGAAATAGCCTTCTTTTTAAACCTTTGTAAAACTTATGCTTTTGCCGAAGGTGAGCTTTGTTAATTCTTCAACTTTGATTTGACAGCAATCCTTCCTTATTTTTGTTCTCAAATTTAAATTTCATTACCCTAATAAACATTAAGCATTTACATGTCCTCTAAGTTGCCTGTATATTTGAAGAATCTTAAAGCTACTGTCCAGTCTGTTCAAAAACTATAGACACCACATGCAAAAACAGATTGAAGTTACAGTGTTATGCACTGCACTGAATAATCCGTATACAACAGAAAAGATTTAAGGGGTGATGACCTACACTGGTCAATGCTGAGCTTATCTACAACATTGAAAACCATGGATAGCTGTGCCATTGGAATTAGACTCCATTTTTTTCATGCCCTCAATTCACGAACCTCTGAACAATACATGCATTGTATGTGTGACAAAGAATCATTGTGTATGGTATTGATCAAAGCTTTAGAAAATATTAGTTATTATGATAATGAAGTAAAAAGAGTAGCAGAAAGATCTAACTAGCTGCCTCTCAAAATCCATAAACACTTTACTATTAAGACAAAAAAACCTTTTACGGATTTGGGAAAGGGTGATTATATGTGACGCTGCAAGATTGTGATCATTCCATTTCACTGGGCAAGTTATTTAGTATTAAATCTTAAAATTATACAAGGCATATGTTGCATTTGCAGATACATTCTGCAAATCATCAACTCCAACATGTTTAAAGCAGATCTTTGTGTTGAATTAGCTTCTCTTCAGCTTATCTCAACGTAGGCACTTTTTACAATATTTACACTTTATGGGGTCAACTTTGTTGGATGGTATAGTGATGGCGCATTCTATTTTGAGGTCCACTTGGCACCTGATAATTAGGACACATAAATATAGATCTTCAGTACTCAAGAGCTGAGGCAGGGTCATCGGATCCAAAACATTAACTCTGATTTCTCTTAACAGATGCTGCCAGATCTGCTGAGCTTTTCCAGCAACTTCTGTTTTAGTTTATGATTTACAGCATCCCACACAGTTCTTTCAGTTTTTAAATAAAGGTCTTGTCCATTGTAGCTTTGAACAGTAATTCATTAATTATGTCCCATGATTGTTGATTCATATAATGTTGTTTGAATATGTAGTCTTTGACTTGCATTACTAGAAATGAACTTTCTCGATATTTGCCTGTCAAACTTGCATTTGACTAGCAGGGTCAATGCAACAAAGTGGAATGTAAAGAGGACACTTGAATTTAATTGGTTTTGACTGTTTTTTGTCAAGTCTGAGTGCATCATTGATTGTTAAATCAATTACATTTTGCAATGTTCAATAGACAGCACATGAATATTTATTTTAGAAGTTTAGGCACTAGTTCTGCTAAAGAAAAATATCATAAGCTATTAATAGTTGGTTTTTAAAAAGGTCAGTAAGATGAAAATTTTTAGTTTGATAAAGTATGTTTCTATTGAATAGAAAGTCGTCCAGCATGAGCTGTGCAAACGGCAATGCAAGCATCTTTAAGATTCTTGAACCCATCTGATTTGTACTTTTAACCCTTTACAAAATTTAGTCTACTGTAATCTTCATGGTTCTTTTCCACTTTCTCCTTGTATGGCACTTTTTGCAAATATTTCCTGCTTTTCTGACTGTCCGTATGTATCTTTCCAACATGTTCCTTTCTAGTGTACTGTATTATGTATGATTGCATGTTGTTTATTAAATGAACATGGTTGGCCCTCTGAATGGAGTAGGTGCTTTTGGAAATTACATTCCAGTATATTTCCTTGTATTTGTATACTTTAACTGAACAGTGTGTCGGAGCTGAAAATCTCCAGCATCTGCAGTCCTCACTTTCTCCTGAACAGTGTGTCTCAAAGGAAGTGCTGTTGTTATTAGCATAACGATTTGAATGTTTGATCAAACATAATTTTTATCTTTCACTTTTATTATGTCAAACCTAGAATACATTTGAAATTATAATTGAAATGAACAAGGTGTAGCGATAATGTCACTGAACTAGTAATTCAGAGGCCAAGGCTAATGGGTTCAAATGCCATCATGACAGCTGGTGGAACCTATCTTAAATTAATAAATCTGGAATGGAAATATTTGTCTATTATTTTTAATTAATATGTACTCTGTCGCTTTTTGAACCCCATGCCTTTATGGATACATTGTAACCAGAAATGTGGAATTAATCTATAGTAATTTTATGGTCATTATTAGTGAGACAGTTGGGGGAACAATATTAGTCAATGAAATAATGTACAGTCAGTTCGCGACAGCTCCGTTCTTGTTTGATCTCACGCCATTTAAACTGATGAAGCCGGAATCACATTATAGCCAATGAAGGCAAGGAGAGTTTGTGTTGTACAAATAACAGTCTAATTACTTCAACCGCACTAAAGCCAATTCATGTTGAAGAAGCATGCAATACAGCAGAGCTAACTGTAGTAAAGAATTCTTCAAATATGGTTAGAGTTGGAAAAACAGAATAGGAACTATTGCATTGCTGGATTCAACAAATCATCTCCTTCCCCCAGCCCCCTAACTCTTGTCTCAATCATATTCCCTCTAAACATCTGATCACCCAATCACATTGGTTCCAATGCTGCTGCTCTTTTCTCAATTGCTTTCTCCTTTAAATCTGGTGTCATCAACCCTCTCCTCAAAAAAGCCAACCCTTGACTACACCCTCCTTCCAAAGTTGCATTCCCATCTCCAATTTTCCCTTCCTCTGCAAGGTGCTTGAACTTGTTGTTTCCAAAACTAATTTTGAGTTTAGAACTAGTGATTACATCCTTTGAATACAGGGTACCCATTTCAGATTGACATGGGATTGATGTTTTTTCACTTGGAAGGGTTGCAAACCTTTGGAATCCTTAATCTCAGACAGCTGTCGACACTTGGCCATAGAGTATATTTAACACAGCAAATGATTGATTTTGATATTTTAAGTGAATCCGTAGATGTGAGTATGGTGTAGATAATCAGCCATGATCTCATTAAATGACAGAAGAAACTCAAGTGGCTTCTTTGTTCCTACATTATGTGTTCTTCCCCACTATAAACTTGAGTTTTGTGAGGTGGGGGGAAGCTGGTTGAACAGTTAGATGAGTGAAGAATTGTGAAAATGTGTATTGGCCAACTTCATTAATCAGTATTGAAGGAAATAGCCCTAGAACTGGGTCTAAGGAATGAAGTCGGGCAAGTGATGTATTTTTTCAACCAGAGGACATCCATTTGCAATAGTTATGGAAAGGGATAAAGAAAATTCAATGCAGAAAATATCACATAAAGGCACTTTGTGTGGAAGAAGGCACAGGATTCTGCAGAAAAACAGTAAGTGAGTAAAAGCAGGCTTTAAGCTGGTGATATTTTGGATGCATATAAAGTACATTGCTATAACGAGGAAAGACAGAACATCAAGAAAACATGTTTCTTCGATGACATGCCCCTCATGATTTTATAAACCTCTGCTGCCTCACAGCACCAGAGACCCGGGTTCAATTCCCGCCTCAGGCAACTGTCTGTGTGGAGTTTGCACATTCTCCCAGTGTCTGCGTGGGTTTCCTCCGGCTGCTCCGGTTTCCTCCCACAGTCCAATAATGTGCAGGTTAAGTGTACAGGCCATGCTAAATTGCCTGTAGCCTTAGGTGAAGGGGTAAATGTAGGGGAATGGGTCTGGATGGGTTGCTCTTCGGAGCGTCGGTGTGGAGTTTTTGGGCCAAAGGGCCTGTTTCCACACTGTAAGTAATCTAATCTAATCTAATCAAATGAAATAGTAGCTTACACAAATTAGGAAAAAACAGACTAATACCATGTTAGTGTAAAATATAGGGAATACATGACTGAAACTGCATATCAGCATGTCAATAAAACAGTATGAGAAAAACTTAGTAAGGGACCTAAATATATTCTATAAACATTTGAAAGGTAGGATAATTCAATGCTGAATGGGTAATGGTTGTCAACTATCCTAGATTTAGTATTGTGGGCATATGAATTCAGAGTCATAGGGATGCACAGCGCAGAAACAGTCTTTCAGTCCAACTCGTCCATGCTGACCAGATATCCTAAATCAATCTAGTCCCATTTGCCAGCACTTGGCCCATATCCCTCTAAATGCTTCCTATTCATGTACCCATCCTGATGCTTTTTAAAAGTTGTAATTGTACCACCCTCCACTACTTCCTCTGGCAGCTCATTGCATACACGCACCACCCTTTGCATGGAAAAGGTGCCCCTTAGGTCCCTTTTAAATCTTTCCCTTCTCACCTTAAACTTATGCCCTGTAGTTCTGGACTCCCCCACCGCAGGGAAAAGACCATGCCTATTTACCCTATCCATGCCCCTCATGATTTTATAAACCTCCGTAAGCTCATCCCTCAGCCTCCAATGTTCAGGGAAAACAGCCTGAGCCTATAAAGCCTCTCCCTATAGCTCCAAACCTAGCAACAACCTTGTAAATCTTTTCTGAACACTTTCAAGTTTCATAATGTCCTTCCTATAGGGGGAGACCAGAATTGCACACAATATTCTAAAAGTGGCCTCACCAATGTCTTGTACAGCTGCAACAAGATCTCCCAACTTGTTTATTCAATGCTCTGACCAATAAAGGAAAGCCTACTAAAACACCACCTTCACTATCCTATCTACCTGAGTCTCCACTTCCAAGGAACTACGAACTTACTCTCCAAGGTCTCTTTGTTCGGCAACATTCCCCATGACCTTATCATTAACTATATAAGTCCTGCCCTGATTTGCCTTTCCAAAATGCAGCACCTCACATTTATCTAAATGAAACTCCACTCCTCGACCCATTGGCCCATCTGATCAAGATCACTTTGTTCTCTGAGGAACCTTGTTCGCTGCCCACTAGACCACGAATTTTGGTGTTATTTGCATACTTACTAATTGTTTTCACATCCAAATCATTTATATAAATGATGGAAAACAGAGCCGATCCTTGTGGCACCCGCCTCCAGTCTGCAAAGCAACCCTTCACCACCGCCTTCTGTTCTCTACCTTTGAGTCAGTTCTGTATCCAAATGGCTCCTTCTCCCTGTATTCCATGCGATCTAACCCTGTTCACCAGTCTACCATGAGGAACTTTGACAAAAGCCTTACTGAAGTCCATATAGGTCACTAGGAGAAAGCGATAACTGCAGATGCTAGAGATCAAAGTCAGAAGTGTTGCGCTGGAAAAGCACAGCAGCTCAGGCATCATCTGAGGAGCAGGAGAGTCAACGTTTGGAGCTGTAGCTCTTCAGGAACATGGGGGGTGCCCAAGGGGCCTGAGAGATAAAAGGGAGGAGGGTAGCTAGGAATGTGATAGGTAGATGAAGTTCGTGGGTGATAGTGATAGATTGGATCAGAGGGTGGAGCAGCTAGGTGAGAAGGAAGATGGACAGGTAGCACAGTTCAAGAGGACAGTGCCAAGTTAGAGGGTTGGATCTGGGATAAAGTGGGGTGAGGGGAGATGAAGAAACTGATGAAGGAGCCCACACCTCCATCCAAGGTCCCAAAGGATCGTTCCACATCTGGCAGAGACTTTCCTGCACATCCAAACACCTCATCTACTATGTCTGTTGGTCTAATGTGTCTCCTCTATACTGGGGAGGCAGGATACCAACTTGCAGAATGTTTCAGAGAACATCTCTGGGAAACGCACTAAACAACCCCACCGTCCTGTGGCTGACCACTTCAATTCCCCCTCCCACTCTGCCAAGGACATGCAAGTCTCGAGCCTCTTCCACTGCCAAATCCTAGCCACCGGACAACTGGAGAAAGAACACCTCACCTTCCACATTGGGACCCTCCAACCACATGAAATCAATGTCGATTTCACCAGTTTTCTCATCTCCCCTTCCCCCACCATATCCCAGATCCAACCTTCCAACTCGGCACCACCCTCTTGAACTGTCCTTCCTGTCTACCTTCCTTCCCACCTATCCACTTCAACGTCCTTTCTGACCTATTACCTTCACCCTCCACCCTTATCGATCTATCGCATTCCTAGCTACCTTCTCCTGACCACCTGTGCTTTTCCAGCGCCACACTTTTGACTACGTATAGATCACACCCACCGCTGTGCCCTCATCAATCCTCTACGCTAATTCTTCAAAAAATTCAATCAAGTTATCATCATAGAATCCCTACATAGTAGAAACAGGCCCAACACGTCCACACTGACCCTCCGAAGAATAACCCACCCAGACCCATTCCCCAAGTTTTTTCTTGACTAATGCACCTAGCTTGATGAAGGGCTTTGTCCAAAACATCAATTCTCCTGCTCCTCGACCTGCTGTGCTTTTCCAGAACTATACATCCCTGAACACTATGGGCAATTTAGCATGGCCAATCCACCTAACCTGCACATCTTTGGACTGTCGGAGGAAACCGGAGCACTCGGAGGAAAACCACACAGACACTGGGAGAATGTGCAAACTCCACACAAACAGTGGCCCAAGATTGGAATCGAACTCAGGTCTCTGGCACTAGTAGTGCTAACCACTGAGCCACCATGCCACCTCTTAGAGATGATTTCCCAAGCACAAAACCATGTTGACTGTCCCTAATCAGTCCTTGCCTTTCCAAATACATGTAAATTCTTTCCCTCAGGATTCCATCCAACAACTTGCCCACCAGCAATGTCAGGCTCACCAGTCTATAGTTCACTGGCTTTTCCTTATTACCTTCTTAAATAGTGGCATCACGTTAGCCAACCTTCAGTTTTCTGGCACCTCACCTGTGACTATCGGTGATAGAAATATCTCAGCCAGGAGTCCAGCAATCACTTCCCTAGCTTCTCACAGAGTTCTAGGGTATACCTGATCAAGTCCGAGGGATTAATGAACTATTATGTGTTTTAAGACATCCAGCACCACCACCTCTGTAATATGGACATTTTTTAAGATGTCAGCATCTATTTCCCCACATTCTATATCTTCCATGTCCTTCTCCACAATAAACACTCGTTTAGTATCTCCCCCATCTCCTGTGGTTCCACACGTAGGCTGTCTTGCTGATCTTTGAGGGGTCCTATTCTCTCCCTAGTTACCCTTTTGTCCTTAATAAATATATGATCCCTTTGGATTCTCCTTAACCCTATTTACCAACGCTGTCTCCCTTTTTGCCCTCCTGATTTCCTTCTTAACTATACTCCTATGGCTTTTATACTCTAATGATTCACTTAATCCCTGCTGTCTATGCCTGATAAATATTTCCTCCTTATTCTTAACTAAAACCTCAATTTCTCTAGTCATCCAGCCATCCCTATACCTATCAGCCTTTCCTTTCACTCTAACAGGAACATACTGTCTCTGGACTCTTGTTATCTCATATTTGAAGGCTTCCCGTTTTCCAGCCATCCCTTTACCATCACCTTTTGAAAGTTCATGCCCAATACCGTCAAAATTAGCCTTCCAATTTAGAACTTTAGCTTTTTGATCCTGTCTATTCTTTTCCATTTTAAAACTAATGGAATTATGGTTGCTGGCCCCAAAGTGCTCCCCCACTGACACCTCAGTCACTTGCCCTGTCTTATTTTGCAAGTGAAGGTCAAGTTTTGTACCGTCTCCAGTAGGTATATCCACACACTGAATCAGAAAATATTCTTGTATGCACTTAACCAATTCCTTGCCGACTAAACCCATAACACTATGGCAGTCCCAGTCTATGTTTGGAAAATTAAAATCCCCCACCATTACCACCCTATTATTCTTACAGATAACTGAGATCACCTTACAAATTGGTTTCTCAATTTCCCTCTGACTATTGCGGCATCCCAATCAGGTAATCATCCCTTATTTCTCAATTCCACCCAAATAACTTTCCTGGACATATTCCCAGGAATAGGCAAAAGTGAGGACTGTAGATGCTGGAAACCAGAGTTTAGATCAGAGTGATGTTGGAAAAGCATTTATCTCTCCACCCTGGAGGTTTCCTGCCTCTATTCCTGATGAAGGGCTTTTGCCTGAAACATCGATTTTCCTGCTCCCCATATTCCCAGGAATATCCAGAGGTTTATAAAACCATGAAGGGCATAGGTAGAATAAATAGACAAAGTCTTTTCCCTGGGATGGGGGAGTCCAGACGAGAGGGCATAGGTTTAGGGTGAGAGGGGAAAGATATAAAAGAGATCTAAGGGTCAACGTTTTCACGCCTAGGGTGTGTGTATGGAATGAGCTGCCAGAGGATGTGGTGGTGGCTGGTACAATTGCAACATTTAAGATGCATCTGGATGGGTATATGAATAGGAAGGGTTTGGAGGGATATGGGCCGGGTGCTGGCTAGATTAGGTTGGGACATCTGTTTGGCATGGACAAGTTGGACCAAAGGGTTTGTTTCTGTGCTGTACATCTCTAAGACTCTGTAAGTTCAGCCATAATAGTATCCCTCATCAAAAATGCCACTCCCCCTCCTCTCTTGCCCACCCCCCCCTTTCAATTCTGCGTATCGTATTTGTATCCTGGAACATTAAGCTGCCAGTCCTGACCATCCCTGTAATTGCTATGATATTCCAGTGCCATGTTCCTAACCATGCCCTGAGTTCATCTGTCTTTTGTGTTAGGCCTTTTGCTTTGAAATAAATGCAGTTAAATTTACCTTGTTCTCTGCTTTTTTTTCTGCTTTACCTGAGTGTTTGATGTGCTCCTTTTCCCAACTGTAGCAGTCTCTGTCTCCCTGGGTGTCTCTCTTCTCTCCACCCCCGCGCTCTCCTCCTCAGCCCCCTTACTAGCCTCCTAAGCAGCTTTAGCAAATCTCTCCACCAGTATATTAGTCCCCTTCTAATTCAGGTGCAATCTGTCTTCCTTATACAAGCCACTTCTACCCGAGAAGAGATTCCAATGATCCAAAAATGTGAACCCTTCTCCCCTGCACCAGTCATCAATTAATAATTCTGTTCTGCAAGATTCTTTTGGAAAAAGTGACCATGGCATGATAAAATTCTTTATTGAGATTGAAAGTGAAGTCGTCTAACCAAAGGAAATGACACAGGTATGAGGGGTGAGTCGGTTGCAATTGACTGCGTAACTTCATTGAAAAACATGTTGGTGGGAGGCAATGATTATTATTTGAAGGAAGAATTCATGTATTGCAGCAGTTGTCTTTTTTGGTGAAAAGGCATAACAGAAAAAGTGGTACAGTCATGGTTAACAAAAACAATTAAAATAGTATTATGTTCAAAGAGGAAACCTACAAACAACTTTGAAAATATAGCAAACCTGAAGATAGGAAGCAGTTTAGAATTTAGTAAGGGAGGATCAAGAGAGGTTGATTAAGATGGGAAGAATAGAGTATGAGAGGAAATGTACAAGCATACAAGAGTGGACTATTGTTAAAGACAATTGTAGGCTCCATATAGTCCAAAATGAGAGAACTGGAAAATGGTAGAGCAATTTGACAAGTACTTCAGTTCTGTCTTCATAGAAGAAGACAAATTTTTCCCAGAACTGCTAGGGAAGGTGGAATTGAAGGATATTTGTACTAGTTTAACAAAAGAGAGTGCTGGAAAAGTTAATGAGATTGAAAGCTGATGAGTCCCCAGGGCCTGATAATCTACATCCCAGGCACGAAAGCAGGTGGCCATTAAAATAGTTGGTGTGTTGATTGTCATCTTTCAAAATTCTGTAGACTCTGGAACAGTCCTGGCAGATTTGAGACTGGCAAATGTAACCCTACTGTTTAACAGGACAGATGGAGAAAACCAGGAATTACAGACCAATTAACCTAACAATAATAGGGAAAATGCTGGAGTCTGTTACAAAGGATGTTGGAAAAAAAAACTAACAGTATTACACAAAGCAACATAGACTTCTGAAAGGAAAATCATGTTTGTCAAACCAGCTTGAGTGTATTGAGGATGTAAGACGAGGGAGAACTAATGAATGTGGTATTTTTTGATTTTAAGAGGACCTTTTGATAAGAGGTTATTGTGCAAAGTCAAAGCACATGGGATTGATGGTAATATACTGACATTGATTGAGAATTGGTTAACAGGCAGGACACAGTAATAAAGAAATAAATATATCATTTTTGGAATGAAAGGTGGTGACAAGTTGGTTACCACAGGGATCATGGGTCCTAGTTATTCATAATGTATATCAACGGTTTGGATGAGGGAATCGTGTTTCCTATTTTCAAGTTTAATAATGACACAAACTAGTTGGGAATGAGAGTGGTGACGAGGACAAAAAGAGGATTGAGAGTGATTTAGACAAGTTGAGAAAATATGTGGCAGGTGCAGTAAAATGTGGATAAGTGTGAAGTTCTTCATTTCAGTAGGAAAAATGGAATGGCACAAATAGATTAAATAATTGGGATATGCAAAGGAACCTACGCATTCTTTTTCAGTGGTCATTGAAAGCAAGTATGCAGGTACAGCAAGCAGTTAGGAAGGCAGATGACATGTTGGCATTTATTGCAATTGAATATATGAGTGAGAAAGTCTTACTGAGCCTTGGTGAGATCACACTGGCGTATTTTTGCAGTTTTAATCTCTTTACCGAAGAAAAGATACGTTTATCATAAAGGGAGTGCAGCAAAGGTTCACCAGTGCGATTCTTGGGATGGCAGGTTTGTTGATAGAGAAGAGATTGGGTTCATTTGGTCTATATTCATTGGAGTTGAGAAGAATGAGATGGGATCTAATTAAAATGCATAGAATTCTAGCAGGGATTAACAGACTGGGTACAGGGATCTAATTACACCGAGCTATTAGGTTGCAGAACAAGGGGTCATGGTCTCAGGATGTGTGACAGGCCATTTCAGACTGAGATGAGGAGAGATTTCTTCACTTGGAGGATAGTGAATCCCTGTGGAATTCTACCACAGAAGACTGTGGAGTGAAGTCACTGTGTAGACCTAAAATGGTTTTCTAGAAGCTCAAGGTGTCATGGGTATGCAGAGTGAGTGGGAGCATGAGTTTGAATTGGGGAACAGCCATGATCATGCCTGAATGGTGGCCGGAGATCAAATGGCCCACTCCAACTCTGTTTCTACATTAAAGTAAATGGAAGAAATTTATGGTTAGCTACCAAATGTTATGTTATGGACGAAAAAACTCTTAAGCTCGGCAAGTTCCAGTAAACAAATGCTAATTAAATTAGGTCATTCCCCAGCATTCTCCATAAGCTGAGTGAAATGTTTTAACTTTGTGTCAAATATTATTTATATTGAACATACAGCAAAAGATTTTGATGTCTGGCTGTGATTTGAAACTACATGCTATTGGGAAAAATCCAGGTTCTAAAATGTAGAACGAATGTGTAATCCTAATATTTTTTATTCTGTGCCTAATAGAATTTAGCATGGCTTGTAATCTTCTAATTTTTGAAGTGGTATAAAATGCTGGCATCCTAGTTCACAGAATATTTTTGTATATTTGAAATAATTGATTTTTAATATTTATTTTTCAATGTAAATTAGAAATTCACATTTAGGCAAGTGTGTTGTGGAGCTACGCTATGAATGTTGATTTGAGTTATTGTCATAAGTACTGAGATACAGTGAAAAGTGTTGTTTTGCATGTTCAACAAACCATTTCGTACCATACAAGTGGATCAGGTAGCAGAAAAAGATGCAGAATACAATGTTATAAATGCAGAGAACGTGCAGAGAGAGGGACCAACATTAATATTTGAGAGGTCTGTTCAAAAGTCTGATAACAGTGAGGAAGAAGCTGTTCTTGAATCTTCTCATGTCTATTCAAACTTGTGAGTGGAAAATAGTATAAACAGAGATGGGAGGGGTCTTTGGTTATGTTGGTTGCTTTCCTGAGGAAACGGGAATGATAGATGGAATCAATGGATGGAAGGAGAGTTTGCATGATGGACTGGGCTGTGTTCACAACTCTCTGTAGTTTCATGTGGTCCTGGGAAAAGCAGTTGCTGTACCATTACTGTGATGCATCCAAATATGATGCTTTCTGTGGTGCATCAATAAAAATTGCTAAGTGTCTTTGTGGATATACTGAATTTCCGTAGACTCCTGAGGAGGTAGAGGCATTGTGCTTTCTTGGCCATGGTGTCGATGTGGGTGGACCATGACCAATTATTGGTGATAGTCAATCCTAGGAACTTGAAGTTCACTACCATCTCTACCTCAACACCATTGTTGTAGACAGGGGTATGCCCTCCACTTCACTTCCTGAAGTTAATGACCAGCTCCTTTGTTTTGCTGACGTTGTTGGAGAAATTGTTGTCATTAAGTACTCAATTTCCTTCCTGTACTCTGTTTTGTTGTTGCTGAGATCCAGCCTACAACATTAGGAAACTTGTAAATGGAGTGGGTGCGGAATTTGGTCACACAATCATGTGTGTATAAGGATATAGCAGGGAGGCTAAGTATGCAGCCTCGCAGGGCACCGGTGTTGAGGATTATGATGGAGGAGGTGTTGTTACCTATCTCTACTGACTGCGGTCTGTTGGTCAGGAAGTCAAGAATGCAGTTACAGATGGGGGAACAAACAGCTAGGTCCCAGAGTTGGAGCTGAGTATGTTTGGAATTATGATGTGAAGGTGGAGGTATCGTCAATAAGTAGAAGCCTGATGTAGGTATCCTTATTGTCCAGAAGTTCCAGGGATGAGTGTAGGGCAAGGGAAATGGCATCTGCCATGTGCCTATTGAGTCCATAGGCAAATTGCAAAGGATCAAGGCAATCTGGTAGGTTGCCATTGACATGAGCGATGATTAACCTTTCTAAGCACTTTATAATAATGGATGCCAGAGCCACCAGCATTATCATTGAGGCATGCTGCATGATTTTCCTTTGGCACTGGGATGATGGCGGTCTTCTTTAAGCAGGTGGGGACTTCAGATTGTAGTCAGAAGTTGAAGTTGTCAGCAAATGCTCCTGCTAGCTGGTCCATACAAGATCTGCATGTACAGCCAGGGACTCCATCCAGGCTAGTCGCTATCTGTGGGTTTACCCTTAAGATGGCTGATGAAGGGCTTTTCCCCGAAACGTCGATTTTCCTGCTCCTCGGCTGCTGCCTGACCTGTGCTTTTCCAGCACCCCACACTCTACTCTAATCTCCAGCATCTGCAGTCCTCACTTTCACCCTTAAGAAGGCCAATCTAATGTCTGAGACGGTGATGGTGGTACAGGTGCATCCGAGTCTGATGGAACAAGCGATACCATTTCATTGCCTTCCTGTTGAAAGTGAGTGTCAAATGCATTAGCTAATTGGTTGAGGATATACTGTTGCCCATGATTCTATTTGATTTCACTTTGTAGCCCTTTGTGACATGTAAGATGGAAATGTGTTGCTGGAAAAGCGCAGCAGGTCAGGCAGCATCTAGGGAACAGGAGAATTGACGTTTCGGGCATTAGCCCTTCTTCAGGAATGAGGAAAGTTGGTCCAGCAGGCTAAGATAAAAGATAGGGAGGAGGGACTTGTAAGCCTTGCTGCAAACAATATTAACGATGTGGTTGGTCTGTGTTCAAGCTTAGTTTGGTGTCACTTATTATCATCTCTGATGGCCTTGCAAAGGTCCTGTGCAGGCCAGGGTTGTCTGATTTGAAAGCCTCAGACCTGGACTTCAGTTGGGAGTGGATCCCTGGGTTCATCCATAGTTTCTGCTTGGGAAATGTTCGGATTAACTTCTTTGGCTTACAGTTATTTACGTACTTACTAATGAAACCTGTGGTGGTATTGGCATAATCGTTTAGGTTAGCCACTGAGTTCTTGACTATGGACGAGTCCACCGAGTCTGAGCAGTCCCATGCGAGCCCTTCTGTTTCCTCAGGCCAGTTCTGCACATCTCTCTGTACGAGGTCCTCACACTTCAATATCTGTTTGAAAGCTGGGAGGAGGAGCACAGCTTTGTGGTCTGATTTTCCAACATACAAGCAGCAGATAGAGTGGTAGGCATCTTTTATGGTTGTGTAGCAATGGTCAAGAATACTCTGACCTCTGGTAGGACAGAAGACATGTTGATTGAATTTTGATCGTACACTCTTGAGGTTGCTGTGGTTGAAGTCACTGGCTACGATGAACAAGGCTTCAGAGTATTCTGTCTCAAGACTGTTTGTAGTATTGTATCCTTCATCAGTTCCTCAATTCTCTTTGGAAGCTTTAAGTTTATCCATTTTGTTCTCAATGGCTTGGGCATTTGCCAGGAGAATTCTGGGAAGGGGTGGGCTTGAAACTTTGGGGTTTCCATCTCACCTGAACTTCAGTGTACCTCCCACACTTCCTCAGTAGCTGGCTGCTCCTAGTCAATCCTGGACATCAGTGAATGAAGTCAGCTGCTCCTAAAGATGAGTGGGTGCACCTGATGGGGTTGTGAGCACTAATCACAACCTTGAACACTCCAGGAGATCTTGTAGTCAGTCTGATCAATCTTGAACGTCGATGAGGGAAATCTACTGCTCCAGAAGGTAAATGAATGCATCTAAGAGGTGCTCAGCACCAGGCGTATCCTTGAGCGTTCAGGAGAGTCTTGCAATCGATCTGGTTGTCCTCAATGTTGGGCACCGTGTGGTCATGTCTTGTTCCCACGCCAGTTGGGCCTTGGTTCCAGATTTTCACAAAGTTGAACTTGCAAGACGCGGAAGACATTTGATCGCTCTGGCTTGCATTTCCAGCATTGGCAAGGTAGGTGAGTGCTCCTGTTGGGATCCTGGGCACCAGTTGCAGCCTAGGGCAATCTGCGGAGGGGTCTTGTAATTGATATGGTCAGACCTCCTCAACGTCTAGTCACGGAGAGGTCAGGTCTTGTTCTCACGCTGGTCAGGCCTTGATTCCAGAATCGGTAATTAGGCTTCATTGATGGGAGGATCCTCAGACTGGCAACTAGATTTAATAGAACAACTAGCATTGTGCGTATTAACACATGGCATCTTGTATCTTTTGGAAAATGAATGTCCTGAACTTTTTGATGTTAGCAACACAGATTTCACTACATTGTTGCTTCTCATATGTGTTGCCTCCAACATTTTGTTCAATCCACTGTGAACTAGCAACTGATTAACATGTTCTACAGTGAACCCAGGCATAAGTCCTGTTTAAAGTGTCATCCACTGACTTGACTATAATGTATAAAGTATGGTGGAATTTAAATGCCTCATGAACCTGCTATTGTTTTGAGAGGTGACCTTATAGAGGTTTATAGAAACATGAGGGGCATGGCTAAGATGAATAGCACGGATCATTTCCCCAAGGTGGAGGAATTAAAAGCTAGGGGGCATATTTTTAAGGTGAGAGGAGAAGGTTTTAAAAAAGACATGGGAGGCAACATTTTTACACAGAGTGTAATTGGTGTGTGGAATGAACTGCCAGAGGAAGTGGTTAATGCAAGTACAGTTAGAAAATTTAGGTGAGTTTATGAATGGGAAATGTTTGGAGGCATATGGGCCAAACACAGGCAAGTGGGACTAGTTTAGTTTGGGAACATGGTCTAGTTGAACCAAAGGGCTTATTTCCATGCTGTGAAACTCTGACTCTTAAAAATAAAGTAAGGAAAGTTCGAAAGGTTCAGGGAGTAGTTTCTTAAGTTTTGGAATTGGTCAATAATTAAAATTACCGATGTTCAAGAGACCAGCATTAGACAAATACAAATGTCTTGGAGTGTTGTGGGCCTTGTGTTTAACAGTGATAGGGAACTATCACTGTATGTCAGTGAGCGTAGAGATGATGGATTAATCAGGATTTAGTGTAAGAATATGGTCAGAGTTTTAACTGATCTTAGTTTTACTGAAGGTGGAACAAGGCCAGCCAGGATTGTGCTGGAATAGCTTGTTTAAACAATTTTTAAAATCTTTTTGTTACTATTCACCTTTGAATGATCAAAGTGTGCAAAATGTTCATGATTTTCCTGGGGAACCATGTTGTGTCAGGTCAGGGAAATAAATTTAATAATAAGAAATATGCATCAAGTTAATTCTTATCTTTCTTCTGTTGAAAATCCATTCAATATATTTTAGATGCTGCATCCTACGTTTTGTGAGGGATCTAGAATTATTGTTTTGCTTCCTTCCATAGTTTTCTTGGCTATTATTTTAACATTTCCATTCAGTCCAAGGTTTATGCAGCGATACCTCTTTTGGACCCCTGTGCATGCAGAGCTTTACAATCCTGTGTCGTTATTGTGGAGTGCAGCATTCTGACTCCTTTACAGTCAAGGATGCAAAGTTTTGGACACATGTAGTTCACCCCTTTTAATGCATTGTTCCTGAATTGTTTAGACTTATTCATTGGCCAAGCACAGTTCACAGCTTGGACCCAGACATCCCCCATCAGAGGGCTACAAGAATCTCTTCCTTCGATTCTCTGATACCTGACTCCTTCCACACTTGACTCGCTCCAGTGTTAAGAGCGGTCTTAGAACCTCTTATTTGCCTGGTATTTGTTCCACATGAATGCTGTCAAACTGTAAATTATTATTATTGATCTCTGGATTCTCCATGCCATTTATTAATTGCTGTCAGCATGCGCATAATTCTGTTGTAATTATATTGCATTGAGGCTTTTAAATTTGTTCTCAACAACAGTTTTCCTGATTATAGTGAAGAAGGTCATTATAACTCATCAAAATAGATTTAACATGAGTACAATAATTGTGTTAAATTTCTTTAATCTGAGCAGACCAAACAAAAATTTAAAACATACATGTAGTGTATTAAAATCTCTTCCTCCTCCTACCCCCACACTCCATAAATATGTAAGTACAGGTTATTGATGCAATAGGTGAGAAAATGTACTATTGCTAATGTCTTAATTAGAATCGTAAAAGTGTAGATCCTGTCTTTATGAAACTTGAAGGGTAGAAGTCATGCTAGTGTTAAGCATGCAAATTACTACTAATTTACATGTGTACATTTAATTAGAAAAACCTTTCATTATCAAAACTTGAAGGCATCATCATTGTGTTAGGAATGATTATGCTAATTAGACATAAATTAAATTGATTGCTGACTAGGTTTTCTCCTATAAATCAGAATTACCATGCCATTGGTACATCTGAAATATTTGTTAATGTGTTTAAAATTTCCTTTCTTATTAATACTGTGTAATAGGACAAAATGAAGAAATTGCTGACTATCATTTCACCATTTAAAGATGCAAGTCCTACTTTAAGGAAGTACTCATTTTTATGCTCAAAATGAGGAATATTACTGCTAGGGAAAGGAGCACTTACACTTTAGACACTCTGTGTTAACATAAAGTAAACTCGGAATTGTGTCCGTACCTTTGCACTACCTCAGTGCAATTTGTAATTCTTATTGAAGACAAAAGGACATGTGGATGATTTCCTCCTGGTGATAATTTTGAATGCAAATTTCTTAAGACATAGAAAACGCAAGTTTAAGTTTTAGGTCTGCAAATCCTAAAATTGATGTATTTGGGAACGAAAACACCAGTTTAGTTTTGTGAGAGATAAGACCCCATTTCCTTTAAACTAACATTTCTGAATAATACAGCTTACTATATTGAAGCTATAAATCCTATTGGACATTAATCGTCTCCAGCAGACCATAGGGAGGTTCATTCAGATTGAAAACAGTTCAGCATGGTACACGCATTCAATAGGGGCATAACATTGGGCACAGGCAACCGCAGAGCTATTTCTCTTACTCCTTTTATGCATAAAGTAATAGATTAATAACAAATTAAAGTGAATTTGAAGATTATCTGTACAGTAATAACTTAATTTCAAGGCAGCATAGAATCAGAAGTGGGAGATCTTGTTTGATCAACTTCTTAATTTATTTAGAGCAAGCAGCGACCCAGATTCTGGTGAGCCCAACAAAGAGTCATTCCAAGAATTCCAGAACGCTTTTTAGTAAGCTTCACATAAGACTATTCAGAAAGCCTTGACGATCTAGGATAGATCTTGGGTATGGATTTAAAAAGAGTGGTTGAATAAAATAAAGGGGGTTCTTGTTGGATGAGCTGTTTCAGTCTGAGTGGGAAGTGCAGGGCTCCAACTTACAGCCACTACTATTTAAAAATTAGTCCAATATGTTGCACTCAAAGCAAGTTTGCAGATAATAGTTGGAGAAAAACACAAAAATTACAGAATAAATAGCACAAACAAATATGATTTCTGGTGCATGGGAAGAAAAAATGGATGTAAAGGTAAAATTGCCATAGTTCTATCAGACCATAAGGCTGCTGTCTCATTAGAGAGAGAGAGATGACTAGTGGTGATTTAACCTGACTTTACTGTTAGAAGTGGATTACATACATTCTTTATGAATGACTTTAAACTCATTAAAAATGAATCTTAAATGAACAATGAGTCTTAGTCAATTTGTTCAGCCAGTCCTCAAAAATAACCAATAAAGTTAATGTTAAACTATATAAGCTAAGTGATGGAAAACAGGACAAAATAAGTCCTAATCAAATTATATAGTGCTATAGCCAAATCACACATTCATAACATTCCCCAGTTCTAAAACACAAAAGAAGACACTTAATTATCAGAGCTTGATGCAAAACTCAGCTGAAAACACTTGCATTAATGGAGAAGGAATTATGGAAGACATTAATGCTGATAAATATGACATTCATTGCCTATCCATAATTGCTTATGTAGCTTTCTCGGCAATTTCACGGGTAAAAGTCAAAAAGTAAAACATGACAGATGCTGGAAATCTGAAAGAAGTTCTTAAATATAAATATAAATATTTTCAAAATGTAGTGTACTTTATTCACTGCTCACAACACAGTCTCCTGTACACTTAAATGCAGATAGAGCTGCTTTGAGGAATGCCTCCATACAGTCCAGAACAATGACTCCAGGTTTCTCGTTGCTTGTTGTTTTAATTCCCCACCTTGGTCCCAAACCCTTTCTTTTTGTTGACTTACTGTGATGCATAGCAATTTAGTGTAAGCTTGAGGAGAAGAACCTCATTTCTATACCCTTCTGGACTGTAGTGCATTCACTTATTTTACCCTATTTTGTTCTGGTTTATAGTTTGTTCTTTTTCTCACTTTTCTCTTTATTGTATTACTTTGCTTTCAGTCAGCAGCTATTCAAAGTCATGCCTTTTGTCTCAACTTCTATTTAGCCTTGTATCACAAAATCGTTCCTGATTTAATCTCTCTTATCCTCTACCCTCTCACAGACTTCGCCTTTTAATTCTTTTTCCCACCCAACCTTCATTCATTTGCTCAAAACTTATCACATTTTCGAGAAGATTTGTAGCTCAGGTTGAGGTTCTGGTTGTAAGTTGGCTTGCTAAGCTGGAAGGTTTGTTTTCAGATGCCAAAAGAGAAAATGCTGGAAAATCTCAGCAGGTCTGGCAGCATCTGTAAGGAGAGAAAAGAGCTGACGTTTTGAGTCTAACTAACCCTTTGTCAAAGCTAAAAAAAAAGGGGAGAAATAGGGAGGTATTTATACGAGGCTGAGAGAAAGTGAGTCATGGCTCCAGAAGCAAAGGTAGCAATAAAGAGATGATAATGACAATGCATAGAGAGATTATAGAGAGATTTGGAGCTGTGAATGACCAATGCCCGTTCTATGTGACAAAATATGTGGGGGATGGGGGGGAATGGGTGAATCAGAGGCAAAATGGAAAACAGGGGAGAAGGGTAGCAAAGGGGGAAGAGGAGAGAAAAAGGTGATGAGAGAGTGGGGAGCAAGAGAAAGAGAGACAATCGAGAAATAAGAGGTACAGAACAGTGGAAAAAAAATGAAACAAGATAAATAAAATAAATGAAATAAAATTATCTGAAGTTGTTGAATTCAGTGTTGAGACCAGCAAGCTGTAACGTGTCTAATCGGAAGATGAGATGCTGTTCTTCCAGTTTGCATTGAGCTTCACTGGAACATTGCAGCAGGCCAGGACAGACATGTGAGCATGGGAGCAGGATTGTGTGTTGGGAGCAAGATTGTGTGTTGAAGTGGCAAGCCACAGGATTCAGATGTTTCGTCACCAAACCAGGTAACATCATCAGTGAGCCTCCAGTGAAACACTAGTGTTATGTCCCACTTTCTATTTATGTGATTTGGTTTCTTAAGGTGGGTGATATCACATCTGGTTCTTTTTCTCAGAGGATGATGGATGGGGTCCAAATCGATGTGTCTGTTGATGGAATTCCAGAATAGAATGCCAGGCCCTGAGGAATTCCCGTGCGTGTCTCTGTTTAGTTTGTCCTATGATGGATGTGTTTGCAAAAACAAGCAGAAAACTAGCCTCTAGGATACATGAACACCAAATAGCCACCAAAAGCCATGTTCCACCATCACTAGTATCCTTACGTACAGACGAAGAAGGACACCACTTTGACTGGGACAGCACATCCATTGTAGGACAAGCGAAACAGACCAGCTCCAACACGAGAGCATAAGCCCTTTCCTCGACATGCCTCCAAGTACCATGACTATGTACCATCATAGTCAACGTCATTGTTGGACGGCAGGCTTTGAACTGACAAGGCAAGACTATCCTTGATAAATGTCAGGGCCCAACGCATTTAATCTCCACTGCTGGAGCTTGTTATATGTGACAGGAATTTAGGAGAGGTTGAGAACGGTGATCCATAAACTCTGTTTTTTTCCAATATTAGTTTGTACTCAGCATCTATGTGTACAAAGAGAAAGTCTGCAGTGAAAACAGCCACAATGCACTCGAAGGCATCATGGCTTAGAAAGCTGTCCAGAAGTAAAAAGAGCAAAGTAGATATATGATAAGAGTAGGGAACTCTGCTAAGAGAGATGGATAACATCTCATTTGGCGAAGATAGCAAATTCTGAAACATATCTACTCGGAAGTCTCATCTTTCTAGAGAAAAATTTGGAAAGGATGAATTTAAATCTAGTTGTTCTCATCCATGAACAAATCATGTTGGTAGGAATAAGGAAGAGTCCTCCTGAAAGCGTATTGGAAGTTAGACTCATAATTATAAAGCAGAACCTCTTGGTTGATAATTCGTTGACTATTGCCCAAGTGATGTACAAATTGATACAGAAGCAGGCAGATCTGGAGTGAGTGTGTGTGTATGTACATATATGTACGGCATCACACTAAGATGTGGGAGGGAACTGTCTAGTGTGTACACAGCCTAAATGCAAACAAAGCAAAGCAGGAGAGCACAGGAAAAAGATAAAGTCAAAGACAATGAGGGAACAAGAACATGAATCTAAGCAGTTTGTTAAAAGTAAAGCAAGAAGAAATCTTATCAAAAATCAGTTAAATTTTAATTCACTTAAAGGTAATTATGTTTTGTGTTGAATCAGGACTAGGAATTAAACATTACAGGGTGTGATGTATTTAGAAAAAGATGGGAAGAGGAAGGCAGATTAGATGTCTTCTTTAGGGAAGACATCTAATCTAATGGCAATACAAAAAAGAACACAGTTATCAGGAAAACAATAAGTATAGTATCCATGTAAACAGATTAAAGATAATTAAGCCATGTCCTAGCTACCTTGTAGTCAAACCAAAGGGAGGAAAGAAGAACACAGACAAATGAGCAAATCAAATAAAATACTAATCATCGGGATTTCTATCCTGATATTAATTGGACAGAAAAAAAAGTCAAAGGAATAATGGAAAGGAGTTTTGGCAAGATGTGCAGGATTTCTTTCTAACCCATGATTTTAAAATCTCAGCAGGGGAACAATCATTATTGTATTTAATAATGGGCAATGAACTAAAACCAATAAGTGAAAAAAAAAGGGAATATCTTGGCTGATGTGACCATAATATAATACACTTTTACGTGATGATAGAGAAGAATATCAGATGGGCAAAATCCGATGAATAGTTTGGAGGAAAATAAAGTAAATTACACTTAACACTGTTCAACAAAGCTCAGGAAAAATAATTTCTGCAGAAAAGGAAGAAAAAAACAAATATTAGTGAGATTCTAGGATGAATAAGATGATGCAGAAAACCATAGAAAGAGGCCATTTCAGAGAAGGTTTCCTGGGCTAATACCTGGGATGAGGGGTTGTCGAATGGGGAAAAGTTGGACAGGCTACCCTTTTTTGGGAGAGTAAGAGGTGAATTCATCGAAACATGCAAGGTCTTGATGAATCTTGACAAGGTAAATGTGAAGAATCGAGAACTAGGGGTAATCTTTACCCCTAGGTTCATCCATTTATGATAATATTTAGATGTTTTCTTTGTCTCTGGGGTTGAGTGTCTTTTGAACTCTCTTCCTGAAAAGGAGGTGAAAGAATTTTTGAATATTTTTAAGGCAAAAGATGAAAAATTCTTATTAAGCAAGAGGGTGAAAGATTATCAATGATAATCAGGAATGTGGATTTGAGGCTACAGTTAGATCAGCCATATTCTTATGGAATGGTGGTGCAGGGTCAAGAGGCTGAAAGGCATACTTCTTTTCCAAATTTGTATGTTGATAGATTTAATTCTGATTCTCATCTGAAGCATCAAAGTATGTCAACCTGGATCTAGTTCCTCTACTCAGGCTCCACCTCCAGCTAACTCAGTGTGGACGCTGGTTGATTTCCTGCATTCTCAGGACCAGCAGTATGCAATGGGATAATCTTTCGGCTTGTTCACCTTCACGGTTTTCTATGCCCCTCCTTGTGTTGGATGAGCCTTGTTTTCACACCCAGTGACTAGAGTCTCTGGCTTCAACTTGCTCTGTACAGATTACAACTAAAGTTCCATCCTTCTTCTTTCAAACCTAGCCAGGATTATAGGTCTTTCCAAGACATTCAGCACTCCTCGTTCAGCTGGTCTTGCCTCATCATGAGATCCAGACTCAGTGCCATGCACTGCCGCATGCACACTGTCAACCCCTCTCTAAAGAGGAGAAAGTGAGGTCTGCAGATGCTGGAGATCAAAGTTGAAACTTTATTGCTGGAACAGCACAGCAGGTCAGGCAGCATCCAGGGAACAGGAGATTCGACGTTTCGGGCACAGGCCCTTCTTCAGGAATGAGCAGAGAGTGTTCAGCAGGAGAAGATAAAAGGTAGGGAGGAGGGACTTGGAGGAGGGGCGTTGGAAATGTGATAGGTGGAAAGAGGTCAAGGTGAGGGTGATAGGTCGGAGTAGGATGGAGGCGGAGAGGTCAAGAAGAAGACTGCAGGTCAGGAAGGCAGTGCCGGGCTGGAGGGATTCGGCTGAGACAAGGTGGGGGGAGGGGGGATGAAGAAACTGGTGAAGTCCAAAGTTTCATGCACTTACCCCCAAACTCCGGATTCCTCAACCGTTCCAGAAACTTCCATCGGCCTCCGAAACCAGTCCGGCACCATTACACACGCGGCCGCTACAGCGCCCGCGGTAATAGCCGCAGACGCCGCCGACGATGACGTCACTTCCGCCCCCACCGACCTCGCAACCTTCATGATCGCCTCCGGGATCGCCGCACAGACAACCTGCTCTGCGATCGTCATGAAGACAATCGCCAACAGATTGGCGACCTCCGCGGCTATGGGGAAGAACTCTGTCTCCGTGGTCGCCGCAGCTACTTCCGCCCCCAGTGACGTCAGGAACCTACATTTGGACCACATCGCCGCATGTGTCTCCGCCCCCCCGCCGCGTTCCGTCACCACGCCTAACCCCGCCCCCCGCCGCGTTCCGTCACCACGCCTAACCCCGCCCCCGCTGCGTTCCGTCACCGCGCCTAACTCCGCCCCCACACCACGTTCCGCCACCACGCCTAACTCCGCCCCCCGGCCGAGTTCCGTCACCGCGCCTAACCCCGCCCCCCCCGCCGGTCTCCATCACCATGTCCAACTCTGCCCCCACGCCGACCTCTGTCCCCGCCCCCAGGCCTAACCCCGCCCCCACATCCAGCTCCAGTCCCACACCAGGTCCTAGCCCCCCGCCCTGCCGTGTGTTCACCATCCCTCCAGACTTGCTCCTCTCTGAGGATGAAAGATCAGTCCTCAGCAGAGGTCTCACCTTCGTTCCCACACGTTCTCGGGTCAATGAATTCAATACACGGAGTGACATCGAACAATTCTTCTGCCGCATTCGCCTCCGTGCCTTCTTCTTCAATCAAGACTCTCGCCCACCCTCTGACGACCCCTTCTCCCACCTCCAACACACCCCGTCCACCTGGACACCCCGTGCTGGCCTCCTACCTGCCCTCGACCTCTTCATAGCAAACTGCCGCCGCGATATTAACCGCTACCTGAACTCCCACACCCCTCCCACCCACTCCAACCTCTCACCCTCGGAACGCGCAGCCCTCCACTCCCTCCGTTCCAACCCCAACCTCACCATCAAACCAGCTGACAAGGGAGGCGCAGTAGTAGTTTGGCGCACTGACCTTTACACCGCTGAGGCCAAACGCCAGCTCGCAGATACCTCCTCCTACCGTCCCCTTGACCATGACCCCACCACCAAACCATCATCTCCCAGACCATCCATAACCTCATCACCTCAGGGGACCTCCCATCCACCGCCTCCAACCTCATAGTCCCACAACCCCGCACCGCCCGTTTCTACCACCTGCCCAAAATCCACAAACCTGACTGCCCCGGACGACCCATCGTCTCAGCCTGCTCCTGCCCAACCGAACTCATCTCGGCATACCTCGACACGGTCCTGTCCCCATTAGTCCAAGAACTCCCCACCTACGTTCGTGACACCACCCACGCCCTCCACCTCCTCCAGGATTTCCGCTTCCCCGGTCCCCAACGCCTCATCTTCACCATGGACATCCAGTCCCTGTACACCTCCATCCCCCATCACGAAGGACTCAAAGCACTCCGCTTCTTCCTTTCCCGCCGTACCACCCAGTACCCTTCCACCGACACCCTCCTTCGACTGACCGAACTGGTCCTCACCCTGAACAACTTTTCTTTCCAATCCTCCCACTTTCTCCAAACAAAAGGAGTAGCCATGGGCACCCGCATGGGCCCCAGCTATGCCTGCCTCTTCGTAGGGTATGTGGAACAATCCATCTTCCGCAACTACACTGGCCCCATCCCCCATCTTTTCCTCCGCTACATAGATGACTGTATCGGCGCTACCTCGTGCTCCCACGAGGAGGTTGAACAGTTCATCCACTACACTAACACCTTCCACCCCGACCTCAAATTCACCTGGACAGTCTCGGACTCCTCCCTCCCCTTCCTAGACCTTTCTGTTTCTATCTCAGGCGACCGAATCAACACGGACATCTACTACAAACCAACCGACTCCCACAGCTACCTGGACTACACCTCCTCCCATCCTGCCCCCTGTAAAAACGCCATCCCATTCTCCCAATTCCTTCGTCTCCGCCGCATCTGCTCCCAGGAGGACCAGTTCAAAATACGTACAACACAGATGGCCTCCTTCTTCAAGGATCGCAGTTTCCCCCCCGACGTGGTCGACGGTGCCCTCCACCGCATCTCCTCCACTTCCGGCTCCTCCGCCCTTGAGCCCCGCCCCTCCAACCGCCACCAGGACAGAACCCCACTGGTCCTCACCTACCACCCCACCAATCTCCATGTACAGCGCATCATCCGCCGTCACTTCCGCCACCTCCAAACAGACCCCAGCACCAAGGATATATTTCCCTCCCCTCCCCTATCAGCTTTCCGTAGAGACCACTCCCTCCGCGACTCCCTTGTCAGATCCACACCCCCCACCGACCCAACCTCCACTCCCGGCACCTTCCCTTGCAACCGCAGGAGGTGCAACACTTGTGCCCACACCTCCCCCCTCACTTCTCTCCAAGGCCCCAAAGGAAACTTCCATATCCGCCACAGATTCACCTGCACCTCCACCCACATCATCTACTGCATCCGCTGCAGCCGGTGTGGCCTCCTCTATATTGGGGAGACAGACTGCCTACTTGCGGAGCGATTCAGAGAGCACCTCTGGGCCACCCGGACGAACCAACCCAACCACCCTGTAGCACAGCATTTCAACTCCCCCTCCCACTCCACCGAGGATATGCAGGTCATTGGACTCATCCACCGCCAAACCACAACAACGCGACGGTCGGAGGAGGAGCGTCTTATCTTCCGACTGGGAACCCTCCAACCACAGGGGATGAACTTGGACTTCACCAGTTTCTTCATCCCCCCTCCCCCCACCTTGTCTCAGCCGAATCCCTCCAGCCCGGCACCGCCTTCCTGACCTGCAGTCTTCTTCTTGACCTCTCCGCCTCCATCCTACTCCGACCTATCACCCTCACCTTGACCTCTTTCCACCTATCACATTTCCAACGCCCCTCCTCCAAGTCCCTCCTCCCTACCTTTTATCTTCTCCTGCTGAACACTCTCTGCTCATTCCTGAAGAAGGGCCTGTGCCCGAAACGTCGAATCTCCTGTTCCCTGGATGCTGCCTGACCTGCTGTGCTGTTCCAGCAATAAAGTTTCAACCCCTCTCTAAAGCCTTATGCTGTCTTAAAGCTGTCCTGGTCCCAGTTTCATTTCATCTCATTCAACACATTAACAATAAACATTTTTCTCTTCCTTTTGGGTGTTAAGGAAGAGATGTATGTTATGTATAACACTTTGGATATTTTATGGATGATTTGATAGCAGAATACTTGAAAAACAGTGACAGCATTGAGCAAAGTCAGCATGGATTTATAAAAGGGAAATCAGGCTTTACAAATCTTCTAGAATTTTTCTTTGATATAACTAGTAGAGTTCATAAGGGAGAGCTAGTGGATATAGTTTACTTTCAGAAAGATCCCACTTAAATGATTAGCATGTAAAGTTAAAGTACATGGGATTTGGGGACAGTGCACTCTTATGGATGACAACTGTTTGGCAGATAGGAAGCAAACGATAGGAATAAACAGCTCTTTTTCTGAGTGGCAGCTCAGTACTAGTGGGGTACTTCAGGGATCGGTGCTTGCAGTCCAGCTATTCGTAATGTACATTAATAATTTAGTTTAATGAACTAAATGTAAAATCTCCATGTTTGCAGATGGTACAAAGCTCGGTTGGAGAGTGAAAAGTGAGGCGGATGCAAAGATACTTTGGTGTGGTTTGGACAAGTTGAATGACTGGGCAAATGCATAGTAAATGCAGTATAATGCAGATAAATGGGAGGTTTATCTGTCAGTCCATAAGGACGTTAGTAGTAAAAACAGGAAGGCAGAGTATTATCTGAATGGTGATTTAGATTAGACAGGAGAGGATCTGGGTGTCCTTATAGACCAGTTGCTGAAAAAAATCATACAGGTACAGCAGCCGGTGAAGAAGGCAAATGGTATGTTGGCCTTCAAAATGAGACTATGTGAATACAACAGTAGCGATATCTTGCAGAAATTATACATTGCCTTGGTGAGAACAGTTCTGGAGTATTGTATGCAGTTTTGGTCTACGTATCTAAGAAAGGATGTTCTGGCTAGAGGCAGTGCAAGGAAGGTTACCAGACTGATTCCTAGGATGGCAGGGCTGGCATATGAAGAGATCGATCTGTCACGACTTTATTCACTGGAGTTTAAAAGAATGAAGGACATCTCCTGGAAAGCTATGTTAAGAAAAAGTAAAAAGGACGAGATGAGATAAACATAAGAAACCTGTTCCTCATGAAACATAAGAAACCTGCTCCCCGTGGCCCAGCCTAAGGATACAGGGTAGGTAATTTAGAAATTCGATGAGAAATTTCTTCACCCACAGCGTGGTGAGCCTGTGGAATTCTCTACTAAGAGCAAATTAAACAATAGATTTTCTCCCTTTTACACCTTAATTTATGCACATTTTACATTTCTTTTTCTCTTTCTCCACAATTAACAACATTTGTCTTTTGCAACAGGCATCTATGACATCTGACCTTTTGCTACTTCTCCACATCTGTCAAAAGTCCATTTTAAAAAAAAATTCCAACACCTTTTAGTTCTGAAGAAGAGTGATACTGAACTCAAAATACTAACTCTGTTTTTCACTCCATAGAAGCTGCCAGGTTGCTGAGTTTCTGCAGTACTCTCTCTGTTTGTTCCAGATTTCTGCAATATTTTGCTTTTATCTGCAGTCAGGTATCAATTTTATGCCTATAGTTCATTGGTAGCATACTGAAAAGGCAGACCACAAAATGACATCAACCTTATCTTTGGATACAATGTAAAATCACCCTTCTATTTAATTTTTCTAATAGTTCTGCAGAGTTGTTTCTGTGTTCTTTCTCAGCTGAATTCAGGAAGTCCAATGTCTGAGTGCTAGTCTTCTTCCATCCCTTTATGCCCAGGAATTGCCCAATCAAACAAAGTGAAACCTTCTGCAGCAAATCACCATCAAACTCTCAAATGAATAAAGCTTTCCCACAAGATATGTTATTCCTAGAAAAATATTAGTGTACCACATTGGCCTAGGCTCACATGTCATGCAGAAACAACATTTTGCATAGGTTATTTATCAGAGTTTATTCCTAAATGATATTTGTTGAAGATTTTATGCTTTATGAAAAACAGACTTAATAACAGTAGTTTAATGTGCTTGAAGATCCTACTAGATGAAATTAGTAAAAACTCAGAAACATAATACATTACATCTATTCAGTATGCATCATTTTATTAACTTCTACACCGAAATCTCCTGCCTTTATATCAATTATTGTAGCATTTTTGCTTCTAGGTCTGCATTCTGAACAGGACAACAAAAGCCAGCATCTATTTTGCGAATAGTTATAAAGTAGGAAAAATTTATCTTTCAGCAGTGTTTTGTTTTGTTCCATCTTATGTTGTGACAGATCATTTAGTTTAGCATTGTATGATATCAAAATTTTATTAAAGCATAGCTTAATTATTACATCATACACTTGTACACTTCAGTGTGCCCAAGAAATAATTTATTTCTATAATATCTATTAAGTAGATTGAAGTATTGCTTTTTCTGCAGGGTGGTAGAATCTTGTTGGGTAGCTTGCTTTTTTTTTTAATGCAAAGGACCATCTTGGCAACTACGCAGACATTAATTCATTACAATTACAGTCAGACACCATGACAGAGAGGACAATCATTCAATTAAGGCACACTATGCCGAAATAATTATTTGTAATTTAGGTAGTGCAGGATATCTCCTATCACTTAGTATATTTAATAGCAAAACGGAAATTTGAAGTTTTAATTGAGGGTGGAAATTTTACAAGAGTGTAGCAAAAAATATGCCTCTATCTGGCAAACCTTAATTCCTGGAATCGAGCAATTCTGGGCAGCCGATAGGCTAATTTGAATATTATCCTCCACCTCTTGTGTAATTGTGCAACCCTGACTTGATGTCACTGAAATGGCTTGGAATGGAGGTCTATTTGATAGTCTTTACTCGAGCAATAAAATATATATTTTAATGAGAAATTTTGCAACTTGTTTACATCAAATTACCAAAAAGAAAATCTGTTAAATCCAAATTTTTGTGTTAGATGGTGAAGGGGAGAACTTCAAACAAAGGCATTCCTCCCTCTTTTCTCCCCTTGTAATTGTATCTATGATTATTATGTAAAATAAGGCCTAAGGAATTGAGATAGAAATGCTTTGACTTGCAAATAGATCTGTTTTGCCATCTAGTGGCATATCTGTATATTTTCTTAGTGAATATATCTGTTAACAGATGCATCATAGAACATAGTGTATGAAATGAATGAATTTTGCAATGCAAGCTGTAATAATTGGAATCAACTGGATCTTGTTGATCACAAGATCCGTGATTGGGGCTGTTAACGTGGACCAGTCAGGAAAGCCCTGGCTGACCACTATAACCAGGAGATACCCTGGAGGTTTTCCAGGAGAGGTGGGCATCCTGGGGCATGAAGTGTTTTATTTCTCCCTCTGAATTAATCTCTACTCTCCCTTCCCCTTCATGTTTTCGATCACGTAGGCATTGCCCCGAAAGAAAAGGGTACTGCTTGTCACTGGCAACTCGAGTGTTTTTCTCCTCTTCCTGGTAGTTTAATATTAATAAAGCTTTTGGCACTCGTTGTTTCTTCACTGTGTCCTACACCTACACGCACGCGACATGGGTGCTAAGGAGAAATGAGCACTACTGCTGTTTGGTGGTGGTGTGGGGGTTTACGGAAAAAATATATAACCAGGAGATTTAGATTTTCCTCAGTTCAGGGGGCCGTCTGCAGGCTGGCTGGCCACAGCCAGTGTACTGTGCACAAGTGAATAAAGTGTGATTTTGTGACAGGATACTGGCCTCTGCAGGTATTTCACAAACATGTAGGACCTGTTCTTGAAAAGAGATGGTGAGGTGGGGGAAGAAGACTTTCACACTGGAAGTCTAGCAGTCTAGATTTCCCTGTAGGCTGTGGAGTTTCATGTCCACTACATATGTCATTTTTCCTTCTCAGAATCTCTGTAGGAAAGCCAGCCAGCTTGACAGCCTTGTCTTCTGTTTGGGTAGAAAGTACTCCAGACTAGGTACAGTTTTAGATATGCTACTGGGAGGTGGGGGGGGGGGGACTTCATTCCACAACCTGGAGAGAGATTCCTCATCCCTGACACCAGCATCTTCTATGTAAGCGCTGTCCAACCTGCAATCAGGGATGGGAAAAAGGGCGGCATGTGGTTAGCACTGCTGCTTCTCAGTGTCAGGGACCCAGCCCCACGTGACTATCTGTGTGGAGTTTGCACATTCTCCCCGTGTCTACGGGAGTTTCCTCCCACAGTCCAAGGACATACAGGTTAGGTGTATTGGCCATGCTAAATTGCCCATAGCGTCCGGGATGTGTAGGTTGGCTGGATTAGCCATGGGAATGCAGGGTTACCCAGAAAGGATGGGGGTGGGTCTGGGAGGGGATATTCTTCTTTTCTAGATTACTCATATCTCGGAATCACAGTCAGATAGGGAATATTCCAGTGCAAGTCAGTACACAGGTTTCTTGCAACATTTTGAACCTGCAGCATTTTCCTGGATGCCAGTTTGGGCAAGGAATGGCTACCTGCCAGCAAGTGCCACGTAGCTTGTTAATTCATGTTAAAGATTGATTAAAGTGGTTAATAAGAGACCAATTGGAATTTTTCTCGCGAATATAGGATTAATACTCTAGGAGCACTTTGAGTGACCCCTACATTCACCAAATTTGTCTGACCACAATTTTGGCTCTAGGTTTCCTCTACCCAACATGGGCCAGTGGTAAAAGTGCTGACAGGCTGCCTCAAGATAGAGATGCCATCTCCACCTCTTATCATAGAATTACCTCTTCTCTCAACTGCATCAGCAGGCTGCAAGTTCTTAATGTTGGAGCACGTCCTGTTGACCTGTCTACTTTAACAGCCCTCCCAGCATCCCATGTGGGAAGTGGGGACCTGCATTTGATTCCAACATTGAGGTACATGTCCAAAATGAAATTTGTGTCCCAGATTATAGTCAGCTGATCCCTACCCAGTGCCATCTGCTCTGCATCCCTCAGTTATAATCACCATCACAGTTCTCCCTCCGCTGTCAACTTTAAACAATCAAATTACATACCTTCTAGATATGTAGACTTGAGACAGTACTGTAGCTTGTTTTATTGCTGAAATACCATGGTTTTGCCAGGAGAGTAAGCATGTTGCAAGTGCTTAAATTTGTGGCACAAATTAGTCATTGATTAAAGGTAATGTTGCCATAGTCTTACTGGACCGTAGGGCTGCTCTCTCATGAGAAGTAGAGAGAGAGAGAAAAAGAACTGATGGTGGAGATGGAGAGAATTTGAGAATATGAATCTCTCAGCTGGTGGAGGAGTTGAACCCATGCTGTTGGTATCTCTCCATGTTGCAAACTAGCTGTCCAGCTAACTCTCAGACTGCATGAAAATGTTTTTCATTTTATAAGTAGGATTTGAATTTTTTTGGAAGCAATCTGCTATTTGGACCATTATACTCAAAATCAAAATGCCAAGTCCTTTTCTTCCAATGAAACATTAATTAAATTGAACAGCATCTACTTGATGAGTGCAGAGAGAGGTTTGAGGATTTTTTTAACGTTTAAATTGTTGCAACATGCAGTGCTTTGTCACAGCAAGTAGTGAGGCTGCGATTGATGTAACTTCTAAGAGAAGAGTAGCTAAACCTTTGAACCAGTAAATGTAGGGAGATCTGGGTGGAGATAATTTGAGTGCTGAAGTTTGCAATAGCTCCTAATCTTTTATAGAAAGGTTGACAGATTGTTAGCTCTTTCTCAATTCTGTGGTAATGGTGGATGGCTATTCTTAGTTAGTGGTATGATTTGTCTGTTTAATTCCGATAATGAACAAAACTCCCTCATGCTAAATAGTTACATGACCCTAGAGTATTCTGCGTCAACCTCTTAGAGGGACAAGTGACATTCAGCCACACAAGATTGAGCAATAACAGGGGAGGAATATTAGTTTTGGATTGCGTTTGCATAGATCTAGCAAAGATACGATGAATGACATCCTGTGCTATAAACTTATACTATTCCATGGGAACAGAGTTGTAATTAAAATAGAAGTCTCCATTCATTGATAGTTAGTAGTTAAGTTGAATTTCTGTAATAAATTGAAGAATAATGTCATGTGGAGGAGTAACACAGACCTATAATCAAAATAAGGAGAAAACAGCAGGAAAAGGTTAACATTATAAATCAAATGATCCAGGTCGTTATGATATGATATGATCTTGAACTATAATGTCAAGCTTCACTGGAGCAGCGCATAGGAAATCGAGCTCGACGTCCCAAGTTTTGTCACAAAAGTTAACAATTTTATAAAGTATACAAAATTCCTTAATTTATCTGTATTTTTAGACCCAGGTAGACAGAAAGCACAGAACAGGTTTTTTGTACTTAACAAGAATTACGAATTATTACAGTCAGTTCTCCTGAAATGCGCTGGTTGTGTTCTTGTGCAACCCTGTGTTTTAGAAAAATCACGCTTTAGACACAGCACTTAAAGTGTTGGTGCTGTAATTGCATTATAGACAACACATATTTTAAAAGTTTGTAATGTAGAAACAGCATCCCCAATTCGTCAATTGCGTTACAGCGGATTCGTGCTGACGACAGAACAACCTGTACAAACAAATATATTCGAGATACTTGTAAACAATTATAAACTGTTGACATATAACTGTACAATTAAAATCTAATCCCCTTACAAAACTTCCCCTATACACACACACACACACACACACACACACACACTCACACACACACACACACAAAGGTATTGTTGTTATGGGTGGAGAGAAAAACTGGAAATGCAGTGCATTGGTCCCTGTCCACAGGTTTCGCTGATATGATCCTTTTGGCTTGGCAGTATTTGCTGTTTATTGATCTCTCCAAGTGTCTTCCACTACCTTACAGGAGACACAGAGCAATTTGCTCACAAACTGTAAGGTCTCTGACTTATTAGTTAAAAACAACAGTTTACAGTACCTGGTGAGGAAAAATACACTGAAAATATGCCGGAGGAAGTATCACAGAAGCGCTTCACAGGAGGCCCCCCAAGCACTGAGGATGTCACCTAGACAGGGGAACGAAACGTCTGCAACACAAATTCCCAGATCGGCGAACAGAACCACAACAACGAGCACCCGCGCTACAAATCTTCTCACAAATTTTGAATACTGGCCCTCTTCAGGCTTTAGTTTTTTTAATTACAGAGACAAAGACAGCACTTTTTTTTCAGAGATTTCAAGTCTTCTGACAAATCATTCACACCCGCAACTACTCTGGATCCAATCAGATAGGTACTGGCAGGTAGAAGGCCTTTGTCATCAGCTGCTCATTATTCCACAGAATAATCAACTACTTGTTTCCAGCCAAATCACATTTTGCACTTAATCCCTGGAGCCAGTTCATCCTCAACTAGACCTTCTCCTCCCTTAATTGGTTTTTTAAAGTCCTTTTCCCAGTTGAGTTCACAATCAAAAGTATAGAAAAATAATTTGAATATAAGATGAGAGAAACTTAGTCCTCTTGGAGTAAACATCAAAATTTTACATGTTTTCTGATTAAATGTCTGAGCCTTGTTTCATTTTTTCATCCTTGAATTCTATATCATCAAATTCCTAGGTCACAACTGATCAGAAACTTAAACTAGACTGGTCACATCACTGAGGCTACAAAAAAAAGGAAGGAAGGATAGATATTCTGCAGCATGTGCCCTGCAGAGTCAGATGAATAACAAGTAAGAAACATGATGGTATCATGTCCAGCTGTCTGAAGCTCCAACAACATACAAGGAGCTCAACGGCATTCAGAATGAAGCAGCCCACTTTGTTTTTTTTTCATTCATGGAATATGGGTATTCCTAGGAGAAAGTGAGGACCGCAGATGCTGGAGATCAGTCGAAAAGTGTGGTCCTGGAAAAACACCCCAGATCAGGCAGCATCCAAAGAGCAGGAGAATTAAGTTGCCTTTGGTATTTCCACACAAAGGATGGAAGTTCCTATTCAGTCCAGCTACAATGGAAATACCTACCTAGCATAGGTTCTTCATTACAAAAGTTTTTCCAAAGGTTTCAGGGCCTGTCTGTTAAGACAGAAAATAGGCTGTAGTGTTTGTTTTAATTTTTATGAATCATTTAAAAATATGTTATTCAGCCGCAAATTTATCGTTCTGTTTATAAAGAAATTAGCTTTGTGCAGTGATCTTAAATATAAGTTTGTTCAGACTAACACACAGAATTTCCCAAAGTATCAGAAATGGCTGTAATGAGTACTTCAAAAAGAAAATAAGTCAACTTTGATATTACTTAAACATGATCCATTGCATATCTTGGCTGCTGGTTGTCTGATACTTTCTTATTCCCAAACTTTAAAGGCAGCTATAATGAAATTCCAAGTTACTGTCCCAAGGTTATTTCACTGAGTTGATGAAAGAGCAATTTTAAAACTCTCTATGCACAAAATACAAATAGACATATGGCAGTTTTGAAAATACATCATGTTTTGAATTTTATCTGTTTTGTACATATAATGCATTTCGTTAAATTTGCTTCATTGTCTAAGTAATTCTGTTTTAAATCGTTCTTTTATATCTATAATTTTCACTTTTCAAATTATCAAGATTCTCTCTAACTCATTGATTGCTGTTGATTTTTATTTGCTATTAAGAGCAGTGCATCCTAAGACAAAAAGGTTAATGTAAGACATGCATATGCACAACATATTAGTAGAATGAGATGTCCAGAAAAGGTTTAACAACAACTTCTATGCCAATGTAGGGAAACTCTCCAAATGCTTTATAAAGGGAAAATTAAAGAGGCGAATGTTAAGTCAGACCAATTGAGTTCGTAAATACTATTGCAAGCTTGATCAAGAAATTACTTTAAGATTTTTAAATGTTGCTTAAAAAGAAACACACAAAGCATTTTTTGCACCATCTGGACCAACACACAAGAAAACAAATTTGTAAAGAGAAGTTTGCATGCTGAAATGTGTTTGTGCTATTGACCATATTTGTTAAATAATCCTGAATGTGCTGAGACTTGCACTAGAAACTAGTTGAAGATTATCAAACTGGCTACATGTGATTCATTTGCCCGTGCTAGAAGCTACATATATTAGCCAACAGGATCCTATTCTTTCTAGGCAAAAGGAATTCATTCACACATTGCCCTTTTTGTCATGTAAGAAAGTGTCATGGATACAGCCAAACTGCTGCATTCCACATGCCAACACCCTGAGCAATTAACATCTACTTGCCTGGGCTAAATTGTTTTTATAAGATTGACAGTTTGCAATTCCTGTTTCAGTTCATGCCAACCATGGTCCAACCAATCATGCTGCATAAGTTGATATTTCCTTTCGTAAGAATTAGGTGCAGGAGTAAGCAATTCAGCTCCTCAAGCCTGCACCTTTCTTTTGACGTGATCATGGTCGACCTTATCTAGGCCTTAATCCCATTTTCCTGCCCTCTCCCCATTACCCTTTAAACCATTACTAATTAAGAGTCTATTTCCTCCATAAATTTGTTCACTCACCTCGAACCTACCACACTTTGGAGAAGTGAATTCTACACATTCACCACCCTTTGAAAGAAATAACGTTTCCTAATCTCTGTTTAAAACCTATATTGCTTATCCTAAAAGTTCTATTCTTTTGTTCTAGATTGCACAACGTGAGGAAACATCCTTTCCATGTCTATTTGTCAATCCTTTAGCATATTATATACCTCAATTAGCCCTCATCTGATTTTTCTAAGCTCCCTAGAGTCTAGGTCTAAATTACTCAAACCCTCTTCATAAGACAAGTCTCTCATCTTTGGAATCAATCTAGTGAACCCCCTCTGAATTTGCTCCAGTACAGCTACATTCCTCCCCAAGAAGGACCAAAATGGTAAGCAATACTTCAGGTGTGGTCTTGCAAATGCTTTTCATGGTTGCGGCAATACTTCCCTCCAGTTCTACTCAATTCCTTTAGCAATAAATGCCAAAATTCCATTTGCCTTCCTTTATTACCTGCTGTACATGCATGCCAGTTTTCTGCAAGAGGACACGTGATTCTTTTGCACTGAAGTACTCTGAAGTTTCTCTTGATTTAAATAATTAAACTGCCCTTCCATTCCTCCAGCCAAAATGGATCACCTCACACTTATCCACATTAATCTTATCTGGCCAAAATATTAGGCTATTCACCTAACCTAATCCATTTGTAAATTTCTTATTTTTTTCATTACAACTTACTTTCCTTTCTATTTTACTGTCATCTGCAACTTTGGTTATAGCACTTACTGTCCCCGCATTCAATTCATTAATATAGATTCTAGATAGTTGAGGCCTGAAGATTGAATGCTATGGCACCCCACTGGTTACATTTTGCCAACTAGAAAAAGAACCATTTATACCGACTCCATTTTCTGTTGGTTAGCCAACCTGCCATTAAGCTAACAAACTACCTCTAATTCCAAAATTTGTTACATTTAGTATCTTGTGTGTCAGTCCTAATGAGTGCAATAGTTTGATTTTGTACCTCCTTTTAGCAACACCTTATGTTCTGATCTACCAAGCGATTACAACCAAACATGGAGAGAGATGAAGAGATGGAAGACTTTAAGGAGAATGTTTGAGAGAATGAAAGCAAAGCAATGAATGTTCAACTAGAAGCAATGGGCCGATGGGTTTGGCAAACAGGGAAAAACAACATAAAAGAGAGAATATGTAAGAGAGAATGTAAAGCTGAAGAAGACTGCACACGTAGGTTGAAGTGAAACCGTTGAAGGATTTGATGATGATTTCAAATTCAATGCACTTCATTATAATCAGTGTAGGTCAATCATAGTGGCAATTATATGTATGCTAGACTTAATATGGGACAGGATGCAAAAGCTGAGTTTTGAATAAAAGGAATGGGACACTGGCATGGAGAATGTTGTGTTGGATAGGTCTAGAGATGATACACTTATAAAGGTTTTAGCAAAAATTGGACTGAGGTAGAGGTAGAAACCATCAACTTTGTACAGAAGGAAGTAAACATTACATGTGAAGTATTTGATGTGGGTTTAAAACGCAACACTTTAAGTTGGTCAGGACATTAAGACTTTACATGGTCTAATTCAGCTTGATTGAATGGTTGGAGAGTGAAGTGAAATCCTTGCCAATTAACAGGGGTTCTGTATGGTCAAAAGAGCTAATGTTTTTTAATGCGACAAGAGTAATTCCTGAATCTAGTCAGTATTTATTTTGAGTAAATAACGTGAGACAAATAATGGTGTGAGAATACAGAAATATTGGCTGAAACAATTTAAGTTTACTGTGAAAATAACATAGGATATTGTGAAGTTGGATTGCAGAAGACCAAGTTAATTGAGATAAAATCGAAATGCATCAAAATCAATTGAGTGCAGAAGTTAGCAAATGGGGCATCATCTCCTCAAATATGTTATGAATGGAGTTTAAAAAAAAGTATTTCTGTATAGAAGGAAGGGAACACATCGACCTTTAGTCGTGAAGAAACAGATTTAACAGATATACTTATATTAAAATGAAGGTATGCAGTATTTCAGAAAATGATGGCATTACAACAAGTATAATATTTTTGGAATAAAAGATCAACAGACTGAGACATGCTTCCACTTTCCTTTTTTGATCTCTTCCCCATGTACCGGTGATGAACTTTACAAGTAATTTATGTTTTGATGTGTACCTTTAGCTAAAGTACAACAGCATGTTTTGGATGAACACTTCCACTCAGTGACATAGCTATGTGATTCAGTTGCCATGAGAAACTGGAACAGAAGTAAGATACCATTTTAACACCTTTTCAGTGTCTCGTGGTATTAAAAAAAGTAACAGCTATTTGAGAAGCAGAGACAAAGCAGCAGCTACTGCGACTGCTAGCAATTGAGCAGGATGCTGTGCAGAGTTTGGACTCTGTTTTGAACAAAGGAAACAGAGAGGTAAGAAATCAAGATTTCATACTTACCTTTTGCTATATTGTATGAAATTCCAACATGATTACTTGTAATACTCAGGCATTTTTGAAAGAAGACTTGTCAGTTCATGCCTTGCAACAATAAGCAGCTCGGCGAACAGAACCACAACGAGCACCCGAGCTACAAATCTTCTCACAAACTTTGAACAATAAGCAAAAGATTAATATGCGTACTGTATTAGGAACAAAAATACAAATTTCTGTCAAAATGCAGCAAGTATGACAGCATCTCTGAGGAGAAAGCAAAGTTAATGTTTCAAGTCCAATGACTCTTCGTCAGAACTGATTGTAGCTAGAAAGAAAATGGTATTTATGCTGAAGATGAGGTTGAGGATTGGGGGGGGCTAGGTGATTGGATAGTTGGAACAGACCCATATACAAAGATTTGAAAGAGTAAGAAGATGAGATTATTGATGGTTGGCCAGGACAGATGAGAAACTGAATAAGTGACAATGAGCACTGAGAGTAGGAGAGAATGGGTAGGCTGTGTTCAAAACAAACCATATAATATGATAATAGGACTAAGAGTGGGTGAGAATGGGTTGGCTGTGCAGAAAGCAACCCATACCATGACAAAAGAGATATTAGGGTTTGACTTAAAAGTAAGGATGAAAAAGAGATTGTTCAAAAATTATCTCAGCACTTGAACGTTGAGGAAATGGATGATCCCTGATAGTGTACAAATTGGATTGGCTCGGCTCAGATTTGATGGCACACTGACAGTGTGATTTGGAAAGAGATAAAGGCTAAAAAAGAACATTAATTTGGGAAGGCATGAAAGGAAACTAGAGCGAAACTACAAGAAAAAGTTAGAAGGAGAAAAGATGAGGGAAAATCTTGAATTTCAATCAGGAAGTAAAGCAAGAAAATTTGAATTGGATATAATAAGGTTTAGGATTATTCAAGCGATGGATGGCAGTAAAGACTATAAAACACAGGAGCATAAATTAGGCCATTCAACCCATTGGGTCTGCTCCGCCATTCAGTTTTGGCTGATAGGTTTCTCAACCCCATTTTCTCCCTGTAACCCTTGATCCCCTTGATACTCAAAAACCTATCTATCTCCATCTTAAATTCTCAATGACCTGGCCTCCACAGCCTTTTGTGGTATATGAATTCCACAGATTCACCACTGTCTGGCTGAAGAAGTTTCCCCTTATCTCTGTTCTAAAAGGTATTCCCTTTACTCTAAGACTGTGTCTTCAGGTCCTAGTCTCTCCTACCATTGGAAACATCTTCTCAACACTTACTCTGTCCAGGCCATTCAGTATTCTGTAGATTTCAATTAGATCCTCTCTCATCCTTCTAAACTCCATCAAGAGTAGTTCAGAGTCCTCTAATGTTCCTCATATATTAAACTTTCCATTCCTGGGACCACTCTCGTGAACCTCCTCTGAACATGGTCCAAAGCTAGTAAATCCTTCCTGAGATATGAGACCCAAAATTGTGCACAATACTCTAAATGTAGTCTGACCAGAGCCTCAGAGGTACATCCCTGCTTTCGTATTCAAATCCTCTCAAAATAAATGCCATCATTGCATTTGCCTTCCTAACTACTGACTCAACCTACAAGTTTACCTTGAGAGAATTCTGGACTAGAACTCCCGAGTCGCTTTGCACTTCAGACTTCTGAATTTTCTCCCCATTTAGGAAATAGTCCATGCCTCTATTCATCCTACCAAAATCTCATGCCCACACACTTCCCCACCCACGTTGTACTCCATCTGCCACTTCTTTGCCCACTCTTCTAACCTGTCTAAATCCTTCTGCAGCCTTCCCGCCTTCTCAATGCTTCCTATCTTTGTATCGTCTGCAAACTTAGCCAAAGTACCCTCAGTTCCTTCATCTAAATTGTTAATGTATAATGTGAAAAGGTATGGTTCCCAACACTAAGCCTTGCAAAACACTACTTGTCACTGGCTGCCATCCTCAAAAGATTAGATTAGATTCCCTACAGTATGGAAACAGGCCCTTCGGCCCAACATGTCCACACTGACCCTCTGAAGTGTAACCCACTCAGAGCCATTTTCCTCTGACTAATGCACCTTACACTATGGGCAATTTAGAATGGCCAGTTCACCTGACCTGCACATCTTTGGACTGTGGGAGGAAACCTGAGCACCAGAGGAAACTCATGCAGACACAGGGAGCATGTGCAAACTCCACACAGACCAGTTGCCCAAGGCTGGAATCGAACCTGGCTCCCTGGCACTGTGAGGCAGCAGTGCTAACCACTGAACCACTGTGCTGTACTTTTATCCCCACTCTCTGCTTTCTGCCAGACAGCCAAGCTTCGATCCATGCTAGCACCTTGCCTTTAACACCATGGGCCCTTATCTTAATCATCAGCATCCTGTGCAGCACCTTGTCAAAGTTCTTCTTGAAGTCCAGTAACATCCATTGGCTCTCTTTGGTTTAACCTTCTTGTTACTTCCTCAAAGAATTCAGCACATTTGTCAGCCATGACAGCTCCTTGATGAAAACATGCTGACTTTGCCCTATTTACCATACACTTCCAGAAATCTCATCCTTCACAATGGATTCCAGGATCTTACCCAAGACTGAGGTTAGGCTAATTGGTCTGTAATTTTCTGTCTTTTGCCTTACTCCCTATTTAAACAGGGATGTCACGTTCATAATTTTCCAGTTCTCTGGGACCCTCTCTGACTCTAGTGATTCCTGAAAGATCACCACCAAAACCTCCACTATCTTTTCAGCTATCTCCCTTAGAACTCTGGTCCATCTGTTCTAGGTGATTTATCCACCTTCAGGCCATTCAGTTTTTCTAGCACCTTCTCCTTGATAATGGCCACCATACTCAGCTTTCCCCCTCACTGTCTTTTGGGATTTTTGGTATTACTCGTGTTTTTCAGCATGAAGACTGGCGTGAAGTAATTATTCACCTCCTCAGCCATTTCCTTTTTCCCCACTACTAGCTCTCCAGTGTCATTTTCCAGCAGCGCAATGCCCACTTTTGCCTTTGTTTTGCCCTTTAGATATCGAAAGAATCTCTTAATCTTCCTTTATATTACTGGCCAACTTACCCTCATATAATCGTCTCCCTCCTTAGTTTTGTTTTGTTGTCCTTTGTTGGTCTTTGTAAGCTTCCCAATCTTCTGGTTTCCCACTGTCCTTTGTCACAGTACAAGCTTTCTCTTTTGCTTTAATGCTATCGCTGATTTCCCTACTCAGCCATGGTAGCCTCATCCTCCCTGTACCGTACTGCTTTTCCCTCAGGATGAATTTCCACTGCGTCTCCTGCATTACTCCCAGAAACTCCTGCCATTGCTGTTCCACTGTCTTTCCTGCTAGGCACCTCTCCCAGTGAATTCTACTCAGCTCCTCCCTCATGCCTCTGTAGATACCTTAATTCAGCTGTAATAGCATTACCTCTGATTCTATCTTCTCCCCCTCAAATTGCACAGTAAATTCAATTGTATTATGATCACTACCTCCTAAGGGCTCCTTCACCTTCAGCTCCCTTATCAAGTCTGCCTTATTGCACAACACTAAATCCAATATTGTCTGTTCCTTGGCTCCATCACAAGTTCGTCAAAAAGCCATCTCATAGACCTTCCACAAATTCCTTTCCTTGCATTACACGACCAACCAGATTTTCCCAGATCACCTGCATTTTGAAATTCCCCATAATCACTGTAACTTTGCCTTTCTGACACATATTTTCTATCTCCTGGTGTATTTTGCGCCCCAGCTTCTGAGGAAAGGATGAGTATTGCAGATGCTGGAGATCAGAATAGAGAGTGTGTTGCTGGAAAAGCACAGCAGGTCAAGGAGCAGAAGAATAGACGTTTCAGGCATAAGCACTTCATCAGGAATGAGCTTGTGGTCTGGGGGGGGGCTGAGCTATAAATGGGAGGGGTTGGTGGGGAGAAAGTAACTGTAAATGTGATAGGTAGATGAAGGTGAAGGAGGAAGTAATAGGTCAGAGAGGACGGTGGAGCGGATAGATGGGAAAGGTGCTGGACAGGTCAGGATGGCAGTGCCGAGTTGGAGGCTCGGGAAGGGAAATGATGAAACTGTTGAAATCCACATCGATCCAATGTGATTGCAGGGTCCCAAGATGGAATATGAGGCGTTTTTCCTCCATGTGTCAGGTGGTAAGGGTTTGGCGATGGAGGAGGCCCAGGATCTGCATGTCCTTGACGGAGTGGGAGGGGGAGTTGAAATGTTCAGCCATAGGGTGATGGGGTTGGTTGGTGCGGGTGTCCCAGAGTTGTTCTTTGAAACGATCTGCAAAATTGTGTCCTGCCTCCCCGATATAGAGGAGACCACATCAGGTGCAAAGAATACAATAGATGACATTGGTGGAGGTACAGATAAATTTCTGTCAGATGTGGAAGGATCCTTTGGAGCCTTGGATAGAGGTGAGGTGAGGGGAGTGGTGTGGGCGCAGGTTTTGCACTTCCTGCTGTGGCAGCCGGAGTGGCTGATGGGGGGGGGCATGTACCTGACAAGGGAGTTGCGTAGGGAGTGGTCTCTCGTGGAGAGACTAGAGATTTCATAATCCCTTAGCAGAACCTCTGCCCTAGTTTTATCGTTGGTACCTAAGTGGACTGCGACCACTGGATTGTTACCCTTCTACTCTAAGTTTCTCTGCAGCCCAGATGAGATATCCTGAATCCAAGCACCAGGCAGGCAACACAAACTTTGGGATTCTCGATCCTGGTCACAGAGAACAGCATTTTGTGGATGACTGAGAATGAACTGATTTAGATTTGAGAAGGAATATTCACTTAGTGCAGATGGAATTGAAATATACTTTGGCAATTTTTCTCAACTGGCACATAAAATTGCAGTATCCAAATAAAATTGAACTGTTTTACTGCAGAGTGGTATTTGTGGGGAAAGCTTTGGTGACGTGCCCATCCCTTTCAGATAAACCATTTTATGACCATGATGAAAACTACTATACTCAATTACTATAAGTTAGTGTCAGACCCTTATAGACATAAGTGTTTGATAAACCACTTAGCATTGTCAACACTTAAAAAGAAATTCAAAGAATTTGTGAGCTCAGCAAAAATGTGTAGTACTGAGCTTTCTTAACTGAACATCAAAATAACTTTAATAATACTTTTAAAGTAGCTGAAAAGGATTTTACTTGACAGAAAATGAGCTACTTGCACCAAGTGTTAAACGTGCCAGAGAAAGAAAACTGGAGAATTCAATTGTGGCAAAGAACTTTAAAAATGAATTTGAATTTTAAAAGAATAAGATGAATTTAGCTGTTTTTCCTTCGCAGTCTGGAACATTAAAAAGTGTCGAAACATAGAAGAAAAGTGGAAACCCTAATGATTTAGCTTCTAAAATCAAATTGGAATCCAGAGAGTAAGAAGTGACAAAGGCTTTTTTCCCATGGATTTTAATTCACAGCCATGAGTACCCAGGTGCCAGATGGTTTGCCAGGACACAGCAAATGTTATTCTTGGCAAAGGTAATAAAATCAAACAAGCTGAACAACCTTTAGGCCCATAATAGACACTATTACATGGTGCAGTCCATGTTCAAGCAATGTGTGGAAGGTGTGGGTATGTGAAAAGAAGCTGGGGGTGCTGGAAGTTGTGGTGGTGGAGGGGAGCCAGGGATACTGGAAGGATATCAAGGGATGTGTCTTCAGCTCGTGACATCAAAGGTGCCTTGAAATTTACCAGTAATGTGCCTTGCCACAATGCCTCTGCATTGATTTTGCCATTGAAACAATGCTGAAGACAGGAGTACATTTGCTGCTGCAGGAAGTCATTAGGCTAAGATCATTCCTGTTCCCATTATCAATGGCGAAGTCCTCTACTTGCCACTGAATGCAAAATCCTGGCCATGCTAATTGATTTAATGCATGAGCTTTTTTCCTTTTCCTAAATAATATCCGTTATTAAGAAGCCAAGTGTTTTTACATAAAGTATTTTGAACTCTTTACATGCTGCATGTTTCTCTTTAAAGGTCCCAAAGATAGTAGATCATTTTTACAGCTAATCAACTTACGGGTTATACATTTCAGAAAACATAAATGCAGGTTTGTGCCTACAATTAATGCCTATGGCATGCTTTCCTTCATTGGAAGGGGCATTGAGTGTAAGGATAGGCAAGTTATACTGCAGCTTTATAGAACTTTAGTGAGGCCACACTTGGAATATTGCATACAGTTCTCGTCACCATGCTATCAGAAGGTTATGGATGGTTTGGAGACGATACAAAAAAGTTTTATCCAGATGTTGTCCGGTATGGGAGATTTTAGCTATGGAGAAAGGTTGGATTGACTTGGTTTGTTCTCACCAAAATGCAGGAGGTTGAGGGGCGACCTGATCAATGTTTAAGTTTGTGAATGACATGGATTGAGTGGAAAGTAGAAGCTTTTTCCTCTGGGGGCGGGTTAAATTACTAGGGGACACAGGTTCAAGGTGTTGGGTGTGGGGGAGGGAAAAAGTTTAAAAGAGATGTGCAAGGCACATTTTTCAGAGTGGTGAGCACCTGGAACAGGCTGCCAGAGGGCACAGTGGAAGCAGACACAGAAGCAGCATTCAAGAAACACCTGGGTAAATACACAAATAGGAAAGGAATAGAGGGACACGGATTCTGGCAAATGCATTTCAATACAGATAAATGTGAGGTATTACACTTCCGAAAGTCAAACCAAGGTAGGTCATATACAATAAATGGTAAGGTCTGATGAGTTTTGTGGAACAGAGCAACCTCAGAGTACCAGTGCATAGTTCTTTGAAAGTGGTGTCACAGATAGACACGGCGGTGAAGAAGGCATTTAGCATGCTGGCATTCATCGGTCGAGGTATTGAGTATATGAGTTGGGATGTTACGCTACAGTTGTATAAGTTGTTGGTGAGGCCACACTTGGAGTATTGTTTACAGTTTTGGTCACCCTGTTACAGGAAAGGCATAGTTAAGCTGGAAAGAATGTAAAAATGATTTACAAGGATGTTGCCAGGACTAGTAGGCCTGAGTTATTGGGAGAGATTGGCCAGGATAGGAGTTTATTCCTTGGAACATAGAAGAATGAGGGGTGACCTTATTGAGGTGTATAAAATCTTGAGGGGTATAGACAAGAATGAGGAATTGAAACTATATGGCATAACTTTATGAGGGGGGAAAGATTTAAGAAGGATCTGAGGAGCACCTCCTTCATGCAGAGGGTGGTGCACATATGGAGTGGACTGCCAGGGAAAGTGGTTGATGCAAGTGCAGTAGCAACTTTTTAAAAACATTTAGATAGGTAAATGGATGGGAAAGTTTTGGAGGGATGTAGACCAAATGTGGGCAATTGGAACTAACCGAGTGGGCACTATGGTCAGCATGGACCAGTTTGGGCCCAAGGGCCTGTTTCCATGCTATGTTACTCTATGACTGTAAGTGAAAATGATTTAAGTATGGAAGGGCAAAATGTGTTGGCACAGGCTTGGAGGGCTGAAGGGTCTGTTCTTGTGTTGTATTGTTCTTTGTTCTAATTCACTGAACAATGAATGAGTGATTTTCAATCCTGCTGACGTGGCACAAACCAACGTAACTACAAGAAAATAATGATTACCATTGATTTTCATTGAAGCTGATCTATGCTAACTACTATCTTGACTATTTTCAGCAAGGTGACAGCATGATGCAAAAATTTCTGGAAAATGTGAAGTGGCATCAATATTGTCTAAGTTGTTTATTCCATAATTTTCATTTTGTTTTTGCTAGCTGTGATTCATCTCTGAACCACAAGGTGTAAGTTGAAGTCCTACTCTTGCACTTGAGTGCTAAGGTTAAATCTGGCATTCCAATGCACTGCTGAATGATTGCTGCACTGCTAGATGTCTTTAAGATGAAATGTTAAATCAAGGCCCAATCTGACCTCTCAAGTCGGGTGGAAAAGGTCCCATAGCACAATTTTGAATAAAGATATGAACGTACTAGTTACTGGCTAATATTTATATCTCAATCATTGTGACATAAAAAGATAATCTGGTAATTCTCACATTTCCCATTGTGGGAGCTTACTGTATGACATCTGTCTACAATGTTACATTTTTTTTGAAGGTGACTAGATTGCAAATAGACCAACAGCTAAGAATGTATGCTATAAACGTTTTTTAAATTAATAATCAGCTATATTTAAAAAAAATAATATACCATATATACTCATGTAAAAGTCAAGGTTTTTAGACTATTTTTAAAGGTTAAATTTATGGAGTCGATTATTACACTGATACTATTTTGAGGGGCTGGAATTCATGCTGTAGTCTGAAATACTGTATCATTAGCAGAAGTCAATTTGATCACTCAACTGATCCCAGGTAAAGAAGAAAAATACAATGAATTAAGGTAAAGGTAATTACTGGATAGAGGCAATAGAAACAAGAATGAATTACTGGTAGTAAATCTTATTTATTCATACTGTTATGAAAATTTAACGTCAAACACAAAGGTTCATTGAAATCCTGCAAAATCACACTCTTCAACATCATCATGGCCTGATATAATGGCACACTTATTAAGTTCTGAATGTGTAAGCTTCTTGAACTTTCCTGCCAAATTCTTCTGTTTCCCTCCCATTTACTCTCGTATGGTATGAACCTCAGCTACATTAACAATTTTGTCAAAGAATTATTATTTCATAGCTAATATATCTCATTATTCAGATATAATGGCACAATGAAAATGATTAACTTCTTAATGATATTAACTTCTAAATGTATAGTAAACAAAGTGCAGTAAGTACCAGTAGGCTTAGTACCGGTCTGAATGAATGAATGGAGACGCGATATAGTAAACAAAGGGCGATGAGTAGAGTTACTGGTATGAATGAATGAATGAATGCAGTTTTGTTTCAGTGGGTCAACATGCAGTTTCCTTTTTAAGTGGTTTGTAATGCGATATGGTAGGGTCGACTTTTACATGAGATATATGGAAAATACAAGATGTTTTGGCCAAAAATAGAGGGTCGATTTTTACACTAGTATATACACTGTAATGCCAAATTGATGAATAGTCTTTAATTTCATCATGAAGGAAAGTTTTCTAAATAAGCATTGTTAATTGAATTCCACAGCATATGTTTCACTATATACATAATAATGCAGATTCTGCTGAAATGAGGATTTGCACACCTGGGTTTTAAGATTCTTGATCCGTAAAGTTCTTGGAAGTACAAACTGACAGTGAAGTGGCAAGGGCACAGGACTTTTGGGCTTTGGAGAACATTGAAGTAAGGATACATCCCCTTAATCAATGAGATTTAAGGATTGAGAAGTAAACAATGGAAGGACAGGGAAGGGGAGTGATCTATAATATGTAAAACAAGGCTCAGTAAGAGAAAAGGGAAAAGACGAGAAAGATTGAGTTGAGTACAAGAGAGAAAACAAAAGGTGGAAATGGAAAGTATGAAAAATATTGGCACATGTGAAACACATCTTAAACTGACTTGAATGCACCTTTGATATTTTTGCATGAATGCAATTGCTGTGCATGCACAAATTTATTCTTTCAGTTGGATAGATGATATTAGTGCTGATGGGAATTTAAGGTCAATATTTAACAATAGTCATGCCAGACATGATCAATTATGAGGAATAAATCAGTTTAAGTACCACATAACACACAAAATATGTTATTAAACAGTCTTGACAGTCCTTTTAGCTTGTGTGCTTTAATTTACATTGTGATCAACTATGTGTTAACAACAACTTACATTTTGTTGCTAACAAATCTCTTTTCCTGTTCTCACCATCTGTCTGAGGTGGGGCATATTTCATCACTCTCTGTTTGTGGGCTCTGACTTTGCAAGGACTGCGACAACACTGTGGTAAAGTTAAACTAGAAATAGGGTTAATTTCATACATTCTTCGATTTGGAGCAGGGAGGGAGAGTCTTGCAACACAAACACACTTAAAAATATGGGAGGAGGTACAGAATTGGAACAGATAAAGAGATTATTTAATCAATAACAGTTTAATACAAAGCAATATTAGTTTAGCAATATTAGTTTATCAACATCCTTGCTTTAAAAGTGGAGTCTGAAGCTGGCGTTAGCAGTTTAGAATTCATTTAGATTAGATTACATACAGATTAGATTAGATTAGATTACATACAGTGTGGAAACAGGCCCTTCGGCCCAACAAGTCCACACCGCCCCGCCGAAGCGCAACCCACCCATACCCCTACCCCTACATCCTTCCCTTACCTAACACAACGGGCAATTTAGCCTGGCCAATTCACCTGACCTGCACATCTTTGGACTGTGGGAGGAAACCGGAGCACCCGGAGGAAACCCACGCAGACACGGGGAGAACGTGCAAACTCCACACAGTCAGTCGCCTGAGGCAGGAATTGAACCCGGGTCTCTGGCGCTGTGAGGCAGCAGTGCTAACCACTGGGCCACCGTGCCGCCCATTTGTGGGATGGATTGATGGATTGATGGATTATCCAGTAGTTAAGGAGTTTTAGACAACTTCTGTTGGAAAAAAAAGTCTTCTGAGGAAGAAGTGCTTAACAGTTTTGACGAAAGGAGGGTTTTCCTCCTAGAATGTACAAATGCATGTTGATGGCTGTTTCCTCCAACCCAGAAGTCTTTTTCTTTGTAGACTGGAGTTGATGGTGTTGACTATTGTCTGTAGTTGCTGTGTGAAACAGCACTAACTTCTTTGAGGCAGGGTCCTGGGTTCAATTCCAGCCTCACAGCTGTCTGTGTGAAGTTTGCACATTCTCCCCATGTCTACATAGGATTCCTCAGAGTGCTCCGGTTTCCTCCCACAATCCAAAGGTGTGCAGGTTAGGTGAATTGGCCATGCTAAATTACCCATAGTGTTCAGGGATGTGTAGGTTAGATGCATTAGCTAGGAGAAAACAATAGGATAGTGGTGTAGGGAAATGAGTCTGGGTGGGTTGCTCTTCAGGGGGTTGGTGTGGACTTGTTGGGTCGAAGGGCCTGTCCCTACGCTGTAGGGATTCTATGATTTTAATTGCTTGCTGTTTCAAATTTATATAGTTGAAAAGGTAATTAGATTCCATACAGTGGGATTCATTCAACTAAGCCCATAGGGGAGAAGATGTAGTTTCTATTGAGACAAAGGTTTATATTGCAGGTAGCAAACTGTTCATGGACTCATTGCAGGAATTAAGTTCAAAGTCATTGACGCATCTGGAAGGACAGGTGTAACCTGTAATTACATTATGTAAGCATTTTTTCTTGTAGATGATTGCCTTTGTAGCAGATAATAACAATAGTTAGTGTTCCAAACCCATCAGAAGGTATCTGGCTGCACTTTGTCTGACTAACATTGACTTTGCAAGTGTACCTAAAAGATTATTGCTAAATCCAATCAAATGATTGTAGCAGCCATTTTTTGCTGGGCTGTTCACTATCTTTTCAGATTAGTCACTAAGTACATACACATACATTGACAGTTTAGCTTTTGTTTTATCTCTCCATGGCAGTTTATATAGAGCCTTGAACATTTAAATGTCCCAAGTGACACTAAGCCAGATGAGATGTGTGTTTGTGACCAAATGCTTTGTTAAAGTATAATGAAAAGTGTTTAATATGTAGGTTTTTACATTTTTAGATTGGGATTTCAAAATAGAGGCACATAGATATGGGTTAGTTCTGTGAAGTTTGTTTTGATAAAGTATGTCAGAAAATCATTTTTTCAGAGATCTATGAGCTCCCAGAAGAGACATGACTGCAGTCAAGTGCCTGGGAGAAACCTCTTATAGTGTAATGGAAAAATGTTTTGCAATTTAGTTTATGATGAACAGTGTATACACATTAAGGGAAATAGTTTTGTTTTAAGAACAATGATCTTAAAAGTTCAGTTCAGGAGAGAGCAGCTTTCCTTCTAAAGGAGAACTACATTTAAAATCTACTATCTGCTATAGTGGGATTTGAACCATGTCCCCAGGTTACAGAGATAGGGAGCAGAAAAGAATGGAGGGAATTTAAAACAAGAATTTTGACATCAGTGAAAGTGTTTTATAGCCTAAAGTTTTCAAGCCAGAAAAGTTTGTATAGAAGTCATCAAGTAGTTAGAACTGAGAAAGATTAGGTCCTCAAAATTGTGAAACATTCAAGCTCAGGGACTGGAAATGAGTCATAAAATTAGCTCTACATTTCACAAAAAATAAATCGGAAGAATCATTTTAGTCTTAGAGTTGAGACTGAAGTATAATTTCTTTGCACGTGAATCTCTTTAACAGATATAGTGTCAGAGACCTAAGTGCATCAGCTCCCAGAAGACATGTCTACCAAGAACATACCTTTTCTTCTACTTTTTCTACAAGTTCTGTACCATATTATTATTGATAGATGAGTAGTCATATGTTTTAGAAGTACTTGGTGCCATAAATTCAGTTTTGAAGTTGAATATAGTCAACGTGGCTTTGTGCGTTGGAAATAGTGTTTCACTAATTGATTGAATTTTTTGAAGTAGTAACAAAGAGGATTGAGGAGGACGGAGCAGTGGATGTGATCTACATGTACTTCAGTGAGGTGTTCGACAAGGATCTTCATGGTAGACTGATTAGCAAGGTTAGATCACGCAGAACTAGCCGATTGGATACAGAACTGGCTCGAAAATAGAAGACGGTGGTGGTGGAGGGTTGTTTTTCAGACTGGAGGCCTGTGACCAGTGAAGTGCCACAAGGTTCGGTGTTGGGTCCAATGCTTTTCATCATTTATATAAATGATTTGGATGTGAACATAGGAGGCATGGTTAATAAGGTTTCAGATGACACCAAAATAGGAGGTGTAGTGGACAGTGAAGAAGGTTATCCTCTGAGTACAGCAGGACCATGGCCAGATGGGTCAATGGGTCGAGGAGGGGCAGATGAAGTTTAATTTAGATAAAAGTGAGGTGCTGCATTTTGAAAAGGCAAATCAGGGCAGGACTTATACACTTAATGGTAAGGTCCTGGGGAATGTTGCTAAACAAAGAGACATTGGAGTGCAGGTTCATAGTTTCTTGAAAGTGGAGTCGCAGAGAAACAGGATAGTGACAAAGGCATTTGGTAGGTTTGCCTTCCTGTTTCCATGCTGTACAGCCTTTGACTCTATATTATTCACCTAAAAAGGTGAATTTTGAATTTGTAAGCATGCTGTTTTATTGTATTATCCTTTTCAGTAAAATGATGCATTTGGTTCAGTGGAAAGGGAATTTACTGTTTGCTGGTTTGACTTATGTTTGACAGCATTGAATTTTTGACATCTTTATGAAGTCTATTCTCACTTTGTATGAAAATGTCACTGTGAAACCCAATAGCTCTATCCATTATGCAAACCTATTGCAAACAAAAGAAGTCCATTGAAATAGTTGTGCCCTCATTTTTGACAAGGAAAATAGCTTTTATCTCTATTTCTTATATCATAAGTTTTCACTGTTATATGTATGAGTGGAAGTCACATTATCCACTGTAAATAAACCAAACACTATCATATAAATTGGCCTACAAAACCCTGGCAAACAACTATGGCCTTGATATGAACGCTCCCTCTGGACAGGGGAGAATTCAGAAGGGGTAGGGAATTTTTGGTAATGTGAAATTCAGGTATCTGATCACAACTTAGAAACACCAACAAGCCAACAATAATAGATGGGATGATTTTAAATTAATTAATGATGCATGGATTTCCCAGAGTGTGCACGAGCATTGAGGGAGGAGGGAGGGGGGGCTGATGGTGTCAGGAAACTTTAAAGTGAAGCAAACGGAGTGAATAAAGCTATGACATACCTCAGATGATCCTGCTCCCCAGGTTGAGTAGCTCTTTTACCATTCCATCTGAGCTGAGGGATGCAGTAGTACTTGCCTGAGTCCCTGCAGGCTTCTCCAGCTCCAATACACAACATTTAGCCACTCCTAACCCCACTGTTTGCATCTTGTGCGCTAAGCCAGGCTGACCTTAAACCACTCCCACTCTGCAGATGATCTCTTTCCATCTCCATCACATTTAATAGGTTTTCTCTCCACAAGCCATCTCTCACAGGATATGTATTTCTGTCCTGCTTTTGTCCATTTTGTGGCCAATATTATTCAAAAGTTTGTTCATTGAAGATGTCAATTTGTGTATTTGGACCTTCATTTTTACATTGATAGTTGTCAGGTCTGTGGAACCAACTGTTTATTTGGGCCATGTTCCACAAAGCTTTTCTCATAGCTACTAATCCAAAAAGCTATGGGTGCTAGTCCCAGCAAAGCAGCCTTCCAGAATAGGGAAATAATTTGTGGTCAATTGACACCCTTGAAAGGAAACTAGATAAATATGTTCGATGAAGTTTTGAGGATTGCAAAAATGTTACGCAATTGCTTGGTTTATTCTTAAAATGGAATATTAATCATTTTTAAAATTTATTGTTTGTTTTACATGAACTGCTTTCCTGTAAAGAGCAATTATCAATATACTCTCTTTCAGGGAATTGTTGTCACACCGCTACTACTTCTGCTGTTTGTGAGTACATAGATTAATAAATACTTGTATATTTGTGTTTTTGAAATTATGTCCAACTGTAAAACTTCCAAAAGTTCATTTTAAATTATTTTTTCTAAGTTCTTGAATTTACATATATTGTATAAGTACACTGATGTGCTTAACCTTGAAAATAGCTTGTATGTTCTTCCCTACTGTTTTTATGTTTAAAATGCATAGCTTATATGGTATCATGATTTCATGATACTTCTATAAAAGCAGTTGAAAATCTCAGTGCAACATATGCTTATTTTATGATATTTTGCAGTTTAGAAACTGTGTTCGTTAAACTGTACATGGCATTTGTCATATAATATGCATGTGCTGTCTACACTCTGGATATATCATCAAGGTAAACAGTTTTTAAAAAAAGGAAAGGAAAATTTGGCATTTGTTTTGAGAAAAATTAAAAAGCAAGAGACTAAAAGCAGTGGTTGTGGCTCATCTGATGTACTATCTGAAATTTTAGCCTACTCACTATGAGAGTAATGTACTACCATTTGGGCGGCACGGTGGCCCAGTGGTTAGCACTGCTGCCTCACAGCACCAGAGACCCGGGTTCAATTCCCGCCTCAGGCGACTGACTGTGTGGAGTTTGCACGTTCTCCCCGTGTCTGTGTGGGTTTCCTCTGGGTGCTCCGGTTTCCTCCCACAGTCCAAAGATGTGCAGGTCAGGTGAATTGGCTATGCTAAATTGCCCGTAGTGTTAGGTAATGGGTAAATGTAGGGGTATGGGTGGGTTGCGCTTCGGCGGGTCGGTGTGGACTTGTTGGGCCGAAGGGCCTGTTTCCACACTGTAATGTAATGTAATCTAATCTAACCTAAAGTACAGTCCAGATTTTACAGGATAATGCAGAATTTAAGACCTCATCTTTTAAATCATTCAATTTGAGGGAGATTAAAAAGAATCTGATCCGGTTTTTAAATTAATAGAAGGAATAGACAAGGTAACTGTTAGATTATTTCCATTAATGTGCCTGACCCCAGATTAATATTTCCGTTGCTATGCCTGACAACAGGCTGCCAAAGAAACAGCTCTACTCTGAACTCGGTCACACTGAGAAATTCTCAGGACAGTGGAAATACTTTAGGGATGTCTTTAAACCTACTGAAAATGGCAAACTTGCCTTTTGAATCATAGGAGGCCCTGGCTTGTGACCAAACAAAAATGAATAAGGCTAAATTAGGAAATACCACTCACATCAAGAAACAAAATTGAGACATAAAAGACAGTATGCAAACCTCCACATAGCCCATCTACTGAATACTTCAAAATGCCACTTTCAAGGTTTTGGGATTAAGGAAATGACTTCTTTGCTTCTGACTTGCTGTTGTAGACAGTGTTTATAAAACTGGTCCAAAATAGTTTCTTGTCAATGGTAATCTCTGGGATGTTGATAGTGGCTGTTTCAGTGATAGTAATGCCATCGAATATCAAGGGCCAATACTTAGATCATCTCTTGTTGGAGATGATTGTTACCTGGCACTTATGTGGCATGAATATTACTTGCTAACCCTGTATATTATCCAGACCTTACTGCATTTGGGTGTGGGCTGCTTCAGTATTTGAAGAGTAATCCCACTTCTAACCTTACAATGGAGGGAAGGTTATTGAGAAGCAGCTAAACATGATTGAGCCTAGGACACTACCTAAGGAGTTCTTGCAGAGATAGAGTCATAGAGATGTACAACATGGAAACAGACCTTTCAGTCCAGCCCGTCCATGCCGACCAGATATTCCCAACTCAATCTAGTCCCACCTGCCAGCACCCAGCCCATATCCCTCCAAACCCTTCCTATTCATATACCCATCCAAAAGCCTCTTAAATGTTGCAATTGTACCAGCCTCCACCACTTTCTCTGGCAGCTTATTCCATACATATACCACCCTCTGCGTGAAAAAGATGCCCCTTAGGTCTCTTTTATATCTTTTCCCCCCTCACCCTAAACTTATGCCCTCTAGTTCTGGACTCCCCCACCCCAGGGAAACGACTTTGCCTATTTATCCTATCCATGCCCCTCATTATTTTGTAAACCTCTATAAGGTCACCCCTCAGCCTCCGACGCTCCAGGGAAAACAGCCCCAGCCTGTTCAGCCTCTCCCTATAGCTCAAATTTTCCAACCCTAGCAACATGCTTGTAAATCTTTTCCGAACCCTTTCAAGTTTCACAACATCTTTCCGATAGGAAGGAGACCAGAATTGCACGCAGTATTCCAACAGTGGCCTAACCAATGTCCTGTACAGCCGCAACATGACCTCCCAACTCCTGTACTCAATACTCTGACCAATAAAGGAAAGCATACCAAATGCCACCTTCACTATCCTATCTACCTGCGACTCCACTTTCAAGGAGCTATGAACCTGCACTCCAAGGTCGCTTTGTTCAGCAACACTCCCTAGGACCTTATCATTAAGTGGATAAGTCCTACTAAGATTTGCTTTCCCAAAATACAGCACCTCGCATTTATCTGAATTAAACTCCATCTGCCACTTCTCAGCCTATTTGGCCCATCTGGTCCAGATCCTGTTGTAATCTGAGGTAATCTGTTGTAAACCCTCTTTGCTGTCCACTACACCTCCAATTTTGGCGTCATCTGCAAATTTACTAACTGTACCTCTTATGCTCCAAATCATTTACGTAAATGACAAAAAGTAGAGGACCCAGCACTGATCCTTGTGGCACTCCACTGGTCACAGGTCTCCAGTCTGAAAAACAACCCTCCACCACCACTCTCTGTCTTCTACCTTTGAGCCAGTTCTGTATCCAAATGGCTAGTTCTCCCTTTATTCCATGACATCTAACTTTGTTAATCAGTCCCCCATGGGGAACCTTGTCGAACGCCTTACTGAAGTCCATATAGAACACGTCTACCGCTCTGCCCTCATCAATCCTCTTTGTTACTTCTTTGTTTTGAACCTGAGATGACAACAACAATTACAAATATCTTCATTTATACTAGGTATGATTACAACTAGTGAAGTGTTTTCCCTTTGACTTCCGTTGAATCTAGGTTTGAGAGGGCACTCCTTGATGCCAGGCTTGGTCAAATGTAGCTTTGATGCCAAAGACAGTCACTTTCCCCTCACCCCTACAATTTTGCACTTCTGCTCATGTTTGAAGCAAGGTTGTAATGCAATCAGGAACTGAATGTCCCTGTTGGAAACAAACTGAGTACCAGAGACAGTTTATTGCTAATTGTTTTACTGAAGATGGAGACCAGATTAATGGGGTGACAATTGGATGTGTTAAATTTGTCCTAAATCTGCTGTCCTTGTCCTTCTATATGGAAGTAGTCATGGGTTTGGAAGGTGCTGTCTCAGGAACTTTGTGTTTCTGCAGTGCATCTTTGTAAATAGTCCACACTGCTACTGAGCATAGGTGATGGAAGAAATGAATGCTTGCAGATGTGGTATTAATCAACTGAGCTACTTTGTCCCAGACGGTGTCTTTTTTTTGAGTGTTGTTGGAGGTGTATTCATCCGTGCACGTGGGGTGTATTCCATCATACCGAGAAGACTGCGGATGCTGGAAATCAAAAACAAAACCAGAAATTGCTGGAAAAACTTTGTAGGTCTGGCTGCATCTGTGGAGAGACCTCTCACTTTGTACTTTTATTTTCCATCATACTCCTGATTGGAGCCTTCTAGCTGGTTGGCAGGCTTTGGGGAGTCACTCACCTAGCCTCTGACCTGGTCTTAGAGTCATACAGCACACAAACAGACCATTTGACCCATCATGTCTATGTCAACCAACAAATGCCAAGCTGCACTAATCCCATTTATCTGCATTGGTCCGTAGCTTACTATGCCCTCGCATTTCAAGAGCTTGTCCTGGTGCTACTTAAATGTTGCTAGAGTACCTGACTCCTCCTCCCTTTCAGGCAATGCATTTCTTATTTCTACTACCTTCCGGATGAACTTTTTCTCAGATCTCCTCTAAACCACTTACTTCTCGCCTTAAACGTGTACTGTTTAGTTCTAGACATGGCTGCCATGAAGAAAAGATTCTCACAATCTACCTCTCCTAATTTTATATACCTCAATCAGATACTCCTCAGTCTCCTTTGCTCCAAGGAGAAAACACTCTGCCTATCCAATCCACCCTCGTAACTGAGTGTTTTCATCTTATGCCACAAATCACCTAACGGAAAGTTTGCCCCAATACCCATTGAATTCAGTTTAGTTAGGGCTTCTTGATGCCACACTTGGTTGAATGCAGCCTTGATATCAAGGTCTATCAATCTCCCCTCACTGCTGGAATTCACCACCATTGTCCATGTTTGAACCAAGGATGCAATGAGGTCAGGAGCTGAATGGCCCTGGCAGAATCCAAATTGAAGATCAGTAAACAGTTTATTGCTGAGCAGCTGCTTCTTGAAAGCACTATTGATGACCTCTTCCCTCACTTAACTGATTGAGAATAGAACAAGGCAGTAATTGGCTGCGCTATATAGGAATTAAGAGGTTCTATTGCAGCTGTACAGGACATTGGTTAGGCCACTTTTGGAATATTGCATTCAATTTTGGTCTTCCTGCTATAGGATGTTGTGAAACTTGAAAGGGTTCAGAAAAGATTTATAAAGATTTAGCCAGGGGTAGAGGGTTTGAGCCACAGGGAGAGGCTGAATAGACTAGGGTTATTTTCTCTGGACCATCAGAGGCTGAGGCATGACCTTATACAAGTTTACAAAATCATGAGGGGCATAGATAGGTTGAACAGCCAAGATCTTTTTCCAAGAGAAGCAGAATCCAAAACTAGAGTGCATGAGTTTAAGGTAAGAGGGAAAAGATTTAAAAGGTAACTAAAAGGCAACTTTTTCACACAGCGGATTAAAGTGAGCTGCCAGAGGAAGTGGTGCAAGCTGGTACAATTACATTATTTAACAAGTATCTGGATGGGTAATTAAAAGGAAGAGTTTAGAGGGATATGGGCCACATACTTGCAAATTGGGCTAGATTAAAATATCTGGTGGGCATGGAAAAGTAGGACGGAAGGGTCTGTTTTCATGCTGTATCGCTGTATGACATATGATTGGCAGATGCACAGTGAAATTGTATTGGATCAGCTTGATTAGGGGATCAGCAAGTTCTGAAGCACAAGTCTTCAGTACTATCACTGTAGTGTAGTCAGGACCCATAACCTTTGCAGTATCCATTGCTTTCAATCATTTCTTGATATCAGGTGGAGTCAATCGAATTAGACAAACGGGAGGCTGGAAAACACAGCAAGCCAAGCAGCATCAGGAGGTGGAGAAGTCAACATTTTGGGTATTAGCACTTCTTCAGGATTAGATGTAGGGATAGGGGGAACAAAGATAAGGACACCTCTCTCCCCTTTCTGGACCTCTCCGTTTCTGCTCTGACAAGGAGACATTCCACTCCCAAGCATCCCAGATGTCGTCCTATTTCAAACACTGTTTCTCCTTTGTCCCCCTCATCATCCAGACAGCTCTGCATTCCCCATTCCACTGTCCTAAACCCCTCCCCCCCCCCTAAACATCATAAAGATAGGGTCCCCCTTGATCCCACTTCCCAGCCTCCACAACCAACGTCTCATCCTTGAACACCTCACTAAATAGACCCTACCACCCAGAACATCTTCCCCCTTCCACCCATCTGCCTTCCGCAAAGACTGTTCTCTTTGTCACTCCTTGATTCGCGCCACACTCCCCACTAAACCCTCCAATACCTTACCCTGGAAAGAATGGGATGCAACAGCTTTCCAAACACCACCTCCCTCACCTCCATCCAGGGCCCCAAACAGTCCTTCCAGAGGTTCACTCGCACCTCTTCCAACCTAGTCTACTACATTCAATGTTCCTGATTTGGTTTTCTCTCGATCAGTGAGATTAAGCATAGACTAGTTGATCATTTCACCGTGCATCTTGGCCTGGTCCGAAATGGCCAGCCTGACTTCCCGGTCATCACCCAGTTCGATTCCCCCTCCCACTCCCCTTCCAACAAGTCCATCCTCGGCCGCCTCCATTGCTGCAGTGGATCAGACCACGAATTGGAGGAACAACACCTTATCTTCCACCTGGGCAGCCTACAGCCCAGATTACTTAATATTGTGTTCTCTAATTTCAAATAACCTTCCCACCCATCCCCTGGTTCCCTTTCCAACCCCACCTCCTCCCTTCCATTCCACCTACTGACCCTTCCTTCTAGCTACTGACTGGATTTGCCTCCCATCGATCAACCAGCTCATACCCGCTTCCTGTGTCCACCTATCACTATCTCAGCATTCCGTTGGAGAAGGGTTAATATCTGAAACTTTGACTTCTCCATTTCCTGATGCTGCCTGGCTTGCTGTGTTGTTCCAGCCTCTTGTTTGTCTACTTTGGAGTCCAGCATCTGTATTTCTTTTGTCTCTCATGGAGTCAATCGATTTGTCTGATGACTGTCATCTGTGACGCTAGGGTCCACTGGACGAGGTCAAGATGGATCATCCATTTGGCAGTTGTAGCTGAAGATAGCTTCAACCGTATATAATGCAGTTAGTGTTGAGGATGTGGAGAATCCTCCAGTGAGTTGTTTAATTGTCCACTACCATTCACAACTGGATGTGGCAGGACTACAGAGCTTAGATCTGATCTGTCAGTGGTGAGATTGCTTAGCTCTGTGTATCTCTTGTTGCTTTTGTTGTTTGACATGTAAGTAGTCCTGTTTGATAGTTTCACCAGGCTGGCATCTCATTTTTAGGTATTCCTTGAGTTGATTCTGGCATTCCCTCCAACACTTGTCATTGAACCAGGGTTGATCATCGATAGTAATGATTGAGTGAGGGATTGTGAGGCTGCATGTTGTCTTGGAATCCAGTTGTGCTGCTGTCGATAGCCTACAGTATCTCATGGATGCCCAGTTATAAGTTGTTAGATCTGTTTGAAGTCAGTCCTATTCAGCACAGTGACATGCCACACAACAGGCAGGAGGGTATTCTCAATCTCCATTGCTCATCTCTCACATATTTACCAAACTTCTATGCACCACACTTAATCTCTCTTACACTCATCAATGACTAAATTGCTTGTCACCGGCAGAACTTTCGAAGATTTGTGCCAGCGGCACCTTATATAAAGCCCAGCCATGCACTAGATCAAAATGATCGTGACAGTTATTTTTCATTTCAATTGCACAATTACAACATGGATAAGGATAAAAGGCAACACAGGTTGTGATTTGCAGAGTGAGTTGCAGGCTCAACTTGGTAATCTAGCGAATTTCTTGCCCAATACCTCCATACTCCTTTTCATTTGCATAACCTCACAACTCTCAATTCCGAGCTTCTTCACATTCCACCAAATTCTTTCAATTAGGTTTTTGTCTCCCAACATTACTCTATTGACCCAAGGCCAATAGGTTACATGTCAACCAACCTGATGCACTGTTCCTTCTTGCTCACTCACTCGTGCACACACACGTCCCCAGTCTCCTGTCCATATATATTGTCGTCCCCTCTGCATTCCAACAAGTTACAGGCAATCCTAGTAATTGACTCCCTACTCTAACAGTAGCATCTAATAAACTACCTTGACCCCAAGAACTGAGTGTGATCCACCCTCTTGACTGATTTGGAAGGACTGTCCGTCAGGACTGACAGTGATCCAATATTGGACTGATCTGTGTGCACGTCGCAAACTTACCTATTGTGAATCTATAGACTAGCAGCATTAGATCTGTGAGAGTAACTGTAGCCCAGTCCCTAAACCTGACCACCTAAACACCTGACTGACTGCATTAGATCTCTGGACATAGCAATTCAAGAGCAACATTTGATCTATGACAAGAGTTCGTGACTAATGACTGTCCACATTGACTTGACTAAGGACTGATCACAGCAGGCTGAAGATGTGATTGGTAGATGAAGTTCAATGCTGATGGTGATAGGTCAGAGAGGAGAGTGGAGTGGATAGGTGGGAAGGAAGATGGACAAGTAGGTCAGGTCAAGAGGGCGGTGCTGAGTTGGAAGGTTGGACCTGGGATAAGGTGGGGATAGGGGAAATGACCTATCACCTTCCCCCTCAACTTCATCTACCTATCGCATCCTCAGCTCCCTCGCCCAAAAGCCCCACCACCTCCCATTTATCTCTAAGCCCCCTTGGGCCACCTATTCATTCCTGCTGAAGAGCTTATGCTCGAAACGTCGATTCCCTTGCTCCTCGGTTGCTGCCTGACTGGCTTTGCTTTTCCAGCACCACACTCTTTGACTCTTATATCCAGTATCTGCAGTCCTCACTTTCTCCCAGTTGATTCACACCCCACATTGTAGACTCAGTGATGTGAAGGAACATACTGTCCAGAACCACCTAGTTGTCATTGTAGTGGCTGGTATATTGCGTCTAGAAACATTGCACTCATCCACGGACTTCTTCGACAAACACATTGACCTAGACCCAATATACCAGCCACTACAACGAACACTGGAACCGGCAACAAGAAGCAGCAGGAATGGAACCAAATAAATTCCAGAAGAGACAGTACAGCAGTGCTTCACAGGAGGCTCCAAAGCTCTGAAGATGTCACCTAGATAGGGGGCAAAACTTCCCAGCTCAGCGAACAACTGAGCTACAAATCTTTACACAAACCTTGAATAAGAAGCTTGTGTTTCATTGGTAAAATCAAATCAGTATCATTGCATACTTGTGTCAGTGAATGGTCACGTTCTTTTTTTAAAAAAGTCTGTCAAACAAGATTTCAAACTGCGATCTAGCTTATCTAATAGTCGCATTAGCTGGCACCATAATTGTTTGTTTATGTAACTTCTGTGTCATCATTGAAAAGTACTCACTAACAAGAGAAATAATTTACCTGCTCCCCAGGCTAATTTTAGCGAAGAAAGGCAAGTTTACATAAAACCAAAGGTAAACAATTAGGAATATCTAGATCTTTTTCAGCAATCTGTTCAGCCACATTATAACACACCATGGAGCAGGTCCGTCTTGAACCCGTGCCTTCTGGCCCAACCCTGTAGAGACGAACTCCTACTGCCCCACAACAGTCCATTAGGAAAATTTAACCTGGGAGTATTTTCACAGATCTGGTTGTGGTAAAGATTGTTTTCTTCATCTGTGCTAAAGTTAATTTGTTTGGACCAAAAATGAAATTTGAACCAATAGATTTGGATGACTATCAGTCATTCTAAATACGTTTGTGTTTACTAGCCAGTTACAGAATAACATTAACCCAGGAATGGATCATTGTACCCATTCTATTATAGAAACCTAAAAAGTGTTGGATCATTCTGGTGTTTGGAAGAAACTATTTCAAAAGTATCCTCTTAAATCCTCTTAAAATTTTGCCAGATTTAAAGAATCACTGGTTTCTGTATGATTGTTAATGCCAGCTGCTGGTATTGTGTTATGTTTTTCTTATTTATTTCAGTACAGTAAATATAAGGGTTTAATTGTGTTTATAAAAATCTAATTATAATATACATATTTATTTTCATAAAATTCAAACTGCCACTAATTTTCTGGTGAAAATTAATTCAAATTTACCATTAAGCGCCAGGTACTAAATAAGTGTTGATATTTAATAACAATGTAATTATCAGTTCATTACAAAGTAAATGAGTAATGCCAGCAGTGCAAATCTAACTATAACTATAAAGTTACAATATTCCTGAACAGAACATTTGTTTATGGACCCAATTAACAATAGTAATGTTAAACAATTAATCAGGTATGCATCTGCTATATTTTTCACAGCAGATTTAGTGGATTACTATATACTTTTTAACCTAATCAAAATATCTGCAAAGGCTTGTACAATTCATTAAAACTTCAGTGTGTGAATACATAGAACTATTTTAAGGAATAAAAATTTTTTGTTCTTGCTATGAGCTAAAAGTGCTAAACATGAATGATTATGTATCACTCACTGTGACTGTCGGTGTGCTAAATGAGTGTTAGAGCAACAGATAGAGCAACAGGTCTCTAGTCTCCACAAAATGCAGTTCACAGCATATATAGAATGTCTTATTCAGCAGTCTATTTACGTATGTAACAATTCTAATGTTACAGTAATCGGACAATGATTAATTATGATTATTGCACAACTTACTGCTATTCTATAAATACAAGTAGTTCTCCTATAATGCAGTAGTTGCATTCCCATGCGACATTGTATTATAGAAAATCATGCAATAGAAATAATGGGACCTACAGGAAAAACAGGGTGAGAAGCAAACCACCAAAAATACCAGTAAAAATCAAAATAATTATTGTACTTAGCCTAACACAAACGATAGCACAGTCTAAGTAAATTTTGACATGTTATAACTGACCTGTTGTATGGTTCTGTATAGTGTAATTCATCAGAATCCTCAACTGATTACTCTCGATTGGCATCTATACCTGCTGACTGCACTACATTCTAGATAGTCTTCTGATCCCATGCAATGGTAACACTGCACAAGTCAGAACCCAGAATGAAATCTGCCTTGATAGAGCAAGGGTTGAATCTTAATTTCTTTCACAAAGTGTCAGTTTCGTCAAGCTTTTCGAAGGCTTTCACTTTACAATACTTGGAGACATCTATCACCTTATTTTACAGAACCCACCTAATTTATTACCTACCCCACCCTTTGGTTCCCCTCTCTCTCATTCTAGCACCGTCATTCCATGTGCCATTTCCAAAACAACTCACCACTTTCTGGACATCCCAGAATTAACCAATATCCGTGGTGCAGTACTATCTTTAAAAAGATATTGTGCACCCAGACAAGAGTTGTCATTCCGGAGCTGCCCTGCATGGTTCCTGACATTGGCCCTGGATGTGGCAGACAATGGAGAATTGGTGCCTGTCTTAGTGGGTAGTAATATGGAAATGCTGCTGATGGGGATCAGGTGATGCAGAAAAAGGACATCCTTTTCTCCCAGGCCAAAAGAGGATGCCAGTCTACTTGGAACAATGCCAACCTGGACCAGGGTTACCATCCAGGACAGTGCAATCTCAACCATCTGAAGGAATGCACAGAATGTAAGAAGATGATCAATGACCTTCTCCACTCTGCCACCATCATTCGTTGATAAGTCTCACTCACTCTATCTCTGCGATTGTACCCACCATTTCTTGCAACATCTTCCCCACTCACTCTCATCCTTCCTAACATCTGACCCTGACTAACCCTGAATTTCTTCTGCACAGCCTACACATCCCCTCAGGACATCTCCACACATGCACCAAAAGTACCAGTGTGCCACCCACCTTTCTCTCCCGCACACACTGTGTTCAGAGTTTCCTGTCTCTCACCACCCTGAGCAGCTGACTGACCATCTCCAAGCCCCTTTACTGGCATTTTTTTGCAGTTGATTACTGTAGTGATTAGTCACTGACAGATTCACATGAGTCTCCCGATATTCTTTATCAGCTAAATATATTTTTTAAAACAAAAAGAGAGGAAGTAAGCTCTTAATACAAACAACAAAGCCAAGTTTTAAACTGCTGCTCAACACTTTCCTTTTACTGTTAGTCAATTCCAGTGAAATTTCACTCTTATCTCAACTCTTTTTAAGTTTTTAAATTAACAGATAGCGAGCAGCTTCTTGTCCTCAGGTTGTAGAGACATTCTCACAATGCTTTTCCAAGTCCACTAGCATAAGCATTTCACAATACCTTTCACAAAACTCTTCAGAAGAAAATGCACGAGCCAACTGAGCAGGTGGTGCTAACGCAGAATCCAGTTCTCCGCGTATAATGACACCTTGTGTAGGGGATGAGAGTCGTGTAACAGTGAACGGGAGTTCACTTTATAAAATCAAGGTCGACAATTCACAAATCATTTTACAGACAAATCACATTTAATAAATGCACGTTATAGGAGAACTACCTGTACTTTCATGTTTTTATAGTGTTTCTTGTTTATTGCTATAACTTTTAAGTGAATGTGTTCTGTACGTATGCTGTATTAATGCATAATGACAAGCATATCACCTTTATCAAAATGCACTGGCTGTCAAGTTATTTTACTTTTTATTTGAATATGGTATGAACATTAAAGGTAGAATATGTTTTGTAATTCACCTTTCATTTTATTTTGTTTCTGCTTTTGCAGCTAGGATCTTCGTCATCAGTGCCATTCAGTTCAATTTTCTCTCAGTTGTTTATGACTGTAGTAATCCCACTCATTTTAGGACAGGTAAGCACAGTTACTGGTATTTCATTAGGTTTTCTGTATGACAACTTCTCTGATGATATTAGAAGTTTCTGTGAACTTAAAATGTGAAGTGTCGGCAGATCAAGCAGAAAATAAATCACATATTAAAGAAGAAACAGCATGTATTTTGTTCCAAAAATGTTAAATAAGGCAGTTAGAACACAAGGAAACCTAGCTACCCATGTAACAGCACTGAGTAATAGTATTTCAGACTATGGTAATCCATATGTTATTATGTACTAAATTATAAAAGATTTTAAATTAAGAAAGCTGTTTTAACTTTTAAAAGTAATCTGTGCATATATTTACATTTTAAGTATAATTTAAATTTTCTGTTGTATCATTAAAAAAAATGTATGTGGTCAAATAAAGTCACAGTCATACAGTGTGGAAGTAGACCTTTCAGTCCAAACATAATCCCAAACTAAACTAATCCCATCTGCCTGCTCCTGGCCCATATCTGTCCAAACCTTTCCTACTTATATACTTATCCAAATGTCTTTTAAACATTGTAATTGTGCCCACACCCACCACTTCCTCAAGAAGGTCATTACACGCAAAATTTGCTTCTTGTGTTTTTTTTTAATCTTTCTCCTCTCATGTTAAAAACGTGCCCCATCATCATGAAAATCTCATCCTCGGGAAAAGACAAGTACCATTAACTCTTACTATATCCCTCATTATTTTATAAATTTCTATAAGGACACCTCTCAGCCTCTTAGGCTCCAGTGAAAGAAATCCCAGCCTATCCAGCCTTTCTTTATAACTCAAACCTTCCATACCTGGCAGCACCTTGGTAAATCTCTTGTGAACCCTGGAGGGCTTAGGGTGCATGCTTTTACTTCGGTTGTTTTTTTAAAGAAAAATATTAAACTTGCTGCACTGGCATTTAGAATGTTGTTAAGGTGACTTTATTTCTGATGGAAAATACTTTTATGAGTAATTGTGGAAGATGGACTGTTCCACGTACCCGACAAAGTGACACACTTGGCTGGGGCCCATGCGGCACCCATTGATACCCCTTTGGTCTTATGGAAGTGGGACGATTCAAAGGAGAAATTAAGGGTGAGGACCAGTTCGTCCAAATGAATGAGAATGTCAGTGGAAGGGTACTGGTGGAGATGCCAGGAGAGGAGGAAATGGAGGGCTTGGAGGCCTTTGTCATGGCCATTAGAGGCGTATAGGGAGTGCATGACGATGGTGAAAATGAGGCATTGGAGTTAGAGAAACTAAAGTCATGGAGGAGTTGGAGGGCGTGGGTGGTGTCTGGAACATAGGTGAGGAGTTCCTGGATCGAGGGGATGGGACAGTATAAAATTCCCGCAGCTCTGCCCTCGAACCCCACCCCTCCAACTGCAACAAGGACAGAACCACCCTGGTCCTCACCTTCCCCCCCCCCCACCAACGTCTGTATACATGGTATCACTATCCAGCATTTCCACCACCTACAACAGAACCCCACCAACAGAGATATATTTCCCTCCCCACCCCTATCTGCATTCCGTAAAGACTATTCCCCCTGTGACTCTCTTATCAGGTTCACACTCCCCACCAAACCACCCTCCACTCCCGGCACCTTCCCCTGTCACCGCAAGAATTGCAAAACGTGCACCCATGCACCCACACCTCCCCCCTCACCTCCGTCCAAGGCCCCAAAGGAGTCTTCCACATCCATCATAGATTTACCTGCACTTTTGCACATGTCATTTACTGTGTCCGTTGCTCCCAATGCGGTCTACTCTACACTGGGGAGACAGGACGCCTACTTGCAGAATGCTTTAAAGAACATCTCCAGGAGACACACACAAAGCAACCACACTGCCCCCAGGCTGAACACTTTAACTCCCCGTCCCACTCCATCAAGGACATGCAGGTCCTGGGCCGCCTCCATTGCCAAATCCTAACTACCCGACGCCAGGAGGAAGATCGCCTCATCTTCCACCTTGGGACCCTCCAACCACACAGGATGAATGTGGATTTCACCAGTTTCCTCATTTCCCCTCCCCGCACCTTATCCCAGATCCAACCTTCTAACTTGGCACTGCCCTCATGACCTGTCCCACCTGTCCATCTCCCTTCCCACCTATCCACTCCACCCTCCTGTCCAACCTATCACCATTACCCCAACCTTCATCTATTTATTGCACTCTCAGCTACTTTACCCCCAGCCCCATCCCCCTCCTATTTATCTCCCGATTTACTTGGCTCACAAACCTCATTCCTGATGAAGGGCATATGCCCGAAAGGTTGATTCTCCCGCTCCTTGGATGCTGCTTGACCTGCTGTGCTTTTCCAGCACCACACTCTTGACCAATGGTCTGATGTTAGTGGCAATATGACAATAATATCAGAAAAGCAAATTACTGCGGATGCTGGAATCTGAAACCGAAAGAGAAAATGCTGGAAAATCTTAGCAGGTCTGGCAGCATCTGTAAGGAGAGAAAAGAGCTGACGTTTCGAGTCTAACTGACCCTTTGTCAAAGCTTTGATAAAGGGTCAGTTAGAGTCAAAACGGGAGCTCTTTTCTCTCCTTACAGATGCTGCCAGACCTGCTGAGAATATCAAAAACAGTTCAGGCACTGGAAGTCAGAATATCCTTTTCTTGAACATGGCTTACAAAGTCTGAAAGTCTATAGACCAAAAATATTTTGCAGGCGTAAATGACAAAAACAATTCAAAATCCTGCAATACATTTTCAGTTGATGCTCAGATTTCAGTATGCCTGTAATAAAATACTTTGCAGGTGTTTCCAATACCTTAAAGGAAAATTCCAGAAATCAGAATAAATATGCAGTTTAGAATTTTGTTTGTTTCTCCTTTGTAGAATTATTACTTTTTAACTGTACTTTTTTCAGCCAGGGAAGTGGAGTTACAGAAAAAGCAAATTTTGTATGATCTGATTGGTCATTTTCTGCACTTTGCTGATGAGGATTTATGAACTTAAAAAAATATATTGTTTGCTTACCTGTCAACTAGTCATTTTTTCTCTGAATTGGAACTGGTATGAAAGGAAAATTTGTATTTCCTATGGAAGCAAATTGTTTTTTGCCATGTTTGAAAAGACATTTTAAGAATTGACACCAATTGTAAATTGATTATTATAAGTTTCTTGTATAATAAGAAATACTGGTCCATGCAATTTGCTTATTCGTGACCTGAAAGTCAATATTAATAGCAAACAGGTTAAGACAAAAGTCATGTGGCCAGACACCGAGAAGCTACAAATGTAAGGAGTTAGGAGAGCTGGAAGGAAAAAGGCAATCAAAACAGGTGCAAGCACAAAGAGAAAACAGAGACAGAAAGAGGAATTATTGTGTGGAGAAGATATGTTTTTGGCAGAGTAGTTGACAGAAGCTCCTGGACACTCTTTGTAAGCTGGCTAAAATATTCTGAAACCTGGAAGGCTGTGTGAATGACTCAGATGCTGATGTTTTTCTCAGATATGGTCGAAGCATTGTTTGGAATGCTACATTTTGGTTGGTTGAAAAAGAACTCTGTTAAGCTCCCCCATCAGGACTGCTGTGACCCAGATGGTAACCAGTGCCTGTGTGATTCGGAGGTCACAGCTGTTTTTGGACTCCTGCCCTACCTTGCATGAATAATTAAGAAAGCATATTGCTAAACTGCACAGCTACATACTCCCATATGTCTCTGATGGGTTTATAGGAGCATGGAGTCGTCTAAGACATATCCATGTTGTATGGACTATTTAAAGTAAAATTTGCTTTTTTTATTGGTATCATTTGTTTGTTAATTCTTTCATTTGTTTTGAAATCAATAAAATCTTGGTAATTTGTTCATTTGGAGTCATGAAGTAAATTTGATTATTTTGGTTTCTGGCACAGATCATTACAGTTACTAACTAAATCAAATGTTTTGATTTGTTCATAATTAGTAAATTAGGCATCCAGTTTAACAAATAAATCTTTATTTCAACAGTCACATCTTCTGACCAATAAATGTGTAATTCCAAAAGCTAAATATTGCAGTTGAATTAACCATTAGTTCATCAGATCTCAAATGCATGATTCCTTTAGCTAAAGTGCAGTGATGTATACAAATTTGGATGTCTTGCAATAAATGAATATGTTTTAGTTGGAACATTTTAAACATAGACACACTAACATTATTTTATAACCAAAGCCAATTCAGACAAAACTATCATCCCATCATTGCTGAGATGTAATGAACCATAATAACTATTTTTCCCTTGTCCCATGTATTCCACAAAACTGAATAATTCATGTCTTTTGATTCAGAATTCTTATACAGTAAATTACATGCATTTAATTATTTGAACTTGTGTTTGCTGAGTGAAACAAAAGAATATTCCATGTCAACTAAAATGAAGTTGGGTTTTTAGATTAGATTAGATTACTTACAGTGTGGAAACAGGCCCTTCGGCCCAACAAGTCCACACCGACCCACCGAAGCGCAACCCACCCAGACCCATTCCCCTACATTTCACCCCTTCACTTACCGCTACGGGCAATTTAGCATAGCCAATTCACCTAACCTGCACATTTTTGGACTGTGGGAGGAAACCGAGCACCCAGAGGAAGCCCACGCAGACACGGGGAGAATGTGCAAACTCCACAGTCAGTCGCCTGAGGCGGGAATTGAACCATGCCGCCCATTTATTTTGGATATTAATCTGCTTTCACAAATATGAATAAGTAAAACGTAAATCTGATACCACAATTATGGCTATTGTCAGCACTGTATCCTGTTAACCAATGTATAACATGCCTTGGGAAATTGTTCATGTATGTAAAATTACAACTATTTTTAGGCATGAAACCTATGTGGGTGTGATTTTTACACAGTTAATTTTTGAGGGATGATGTCTGCTTGATTTTGGGCCCAAATAATTCCATCACAATGGACTAAAGTAAAGAAAAATTAAATAATTAATATTAGTTAACATTTATTACATTACAAACTATATATATTCAACTCACCACAATATATATATCCAAACAAATTGTTAAAACCCTTCATGTTGAAATCCTTCAAAATCACTCTACCCACCATCTGAACCAAGAAACAATTCGTACAAATAGCCTGGTTGTATAACAACATCATATGAATCTTCGTCGCCATCATAGATTATTTACTATCATCATTGGTAAAGTTACTTAACATCATCATTCCACAAGTAATGATTCTCCCTACTATCAAGTACATTCGCCAATACATATTTTAGAAATTTTCTTGACAGTATTGAGATCATGCTTATTCCATGTATCTATGATCAATTGACACAATATCAATAGTAAGCATGCTTACCTATGTCTGCTCTTGTTGAAATCTTTTTGCCAGTTTAGGTACGATTGTTCCACATCCTTTGGATACTATCCTTGAAAGGATTATTTATGCATGTGTCCAAGGGTTGAACAATATTTATCAGACAAAACACATGACAACACATGGAATAGGTACCATAATGCTTGTGGATCTGACAGCCTAAACTACATCATGAACAAGATGACATCTGAGCATGTCCTTATGAGCAAACATTTTTCACTATGTCGTCCATCTGGTGTCAAGTTCCACACGTCCTTGATCCATTTCTTACAACCACCTTCATCCATTCTTGTAAACATCAACAATTACATCTTCCTGAAATTCCTTTTGTTTTAACTTTAATATACCATTGGGTTTAATTTTGTATCACCACCGTACATTATGGAACCACTGTAAATCATGTGGCTCGCCATAACAATGTTTCCTTTCACCAGTATTGGTAATGATCTTGTTTGCTGGTAAGGCAACCTTTATTAGTGTTTCATCCATATTTCCAATGCAATCAATTGGTATGCATTCTCTCAATGTCTTCTGCCCCTACCCTGGCCTTTTTATCCTTTCATAGGAAGTGACAGCCAGGATTTGTTGCCCATCTCGAAATGCTCTTGAACTCAGTGACTTTCTCGGCCATCTCAAAAGGCAGTCAAAATTCGATAACTTCGCTGTAGCTCTGGAATTAACTGCCAGACCAGTTAAAGATGGCAGATTTCCTTTCCTGAAGGATTTTATTGAACCAACATTGATGAATTGATACTTTCATGACAGTTTCATGGTCACCGTCACTGATACCAGCTTAAAAGGCTGAATAATTAACTGAATTCAAATTCCAGAGGCTTCTGCAGTGGATTTGATCCTTTGTTTCCAGAGCATTAGCCTGGAAATTAGGATTACTACTCCAGTGACAATACCACTATGGCACCATCTTACTTTGTAGTGTCTGATGATAAAATAGTGGAATTTGATGATTGTATCGTTGCAGTCAGGTGGCAGTTGATGTAACATTTTTGTTTTCCAATCAAAGATCAACTCGTACCTTTTCGTGAATCCTGGGCACATGCAACACCAGTCTTGAATCCTGAAATACTATCTTTGTTGTCTGAGAGCTTCTGGAAATGATAATATTCTCCCTTTGTGGGGCCGCACATGGGCTTAGTGGTTAGCACTGCTGCCTCACTGCCAAGGACCTGGGTTCGATTACCGCCTCCAGGTGACTATGTGGAGTATGCACATTCTCCCTCTGTCTGTGTGGGTTTACTCCGGGTGCTCCAGTTTCCTCCCACAATCCAAAGATGTGCAGGTCAGGTGAATTGGCCATGCTAAATTGCCCATACTGTTAGGTGCATTAGTCAGGGGTAAATATAGGGTAGGGGAATGGGTCTGGGTGGGTTACTCTTCAGAAGGTCAGTGTGGATTTGTTGGGATGAAGAGCCTATTTCCATACTGTAGGGAATCTAATCCTATGATCATTAATTCATTCTGCCATTTTATACCTCAGGTGAGGCCACTTGCTCAGACTTCCTTTGGTTATGCATTTGTACTTCAGTATCCTTTCTAGTTTATTGGATACCTTGCTCAGTTCTCTAAACATTTTCTCACAAAGCTTAAACTCTCTTGCTGCTGCATGGTCGTTAGGTTGCTTAGTGAATGCTACAGCTTTCATTTTAAAGTGTGTACTTGTGATTCTATCTGGAAGGCATCATTATAAATCAATGATCTTATTAACTGGTTGGGCTGCTGAAATTGATGGGAGACAATTCTTCAGTTCTTGGGTGTACCTTTACATGAATGAATGAAGCACAGTAATTGTCAGTAAGTAATTAATAACCACAAAGCAGTTTCATCCCTGAGAAGTAAAAGTCAACTTTTACACGAGGTATATAAGAATTCAGTTTTTCTAAGGCCAAAAGTAATGAGGTTGACTTATACCTGTAAATGGATGTTTGTGTACTTCATGAAAAACTAAAAATGACAACTTGTCATACTGTCTGGATACTTTTGGAAAGCCAGAGAAAACTCTACTGTAACATATGTTCTGCACACACTCTGGAGTTGAACTAAGTAATGATCAATGTTTGAGTGGAACCATTTAATAAGCAAAGTGCTAACGGTGTTGCTGACAAAGCAACAGAACAATTTAAGAACTATAGTGGCAAAATTCACATAAAAGGCCTGTGGACATAGCTGTGATTATTTTGTCCTTAACCAGTAACGGAGTTCGCCACATTCATTGGTCCCTACTTAGAGAATACCATAATGGTATCTTAAACTCAGCAAATGTTTCCTCTTAGATAGTTTGTAAATGATTTATACAAATTAATGGTGCCTCCTGATGATGTTAGTTTTATTTCACAGCATTAGTTAATTCTGGAATATATCTTAATTCACTGGCACAAACCAGTGATCTCTCTGATTATGCATTGCTTTACATTCAAGTCAGCTATGTACATGTTGAATGGCACAGCAGGTTTAAGGGGCCCTATGGCTTACTGCTCCCTCTAGTTTGTAAGTTGATATGCGCAATTATAATAGATTGATACTTAGTAATGAAATAGACTAGTTGTTTGAAATAGCCTGTTTCTGTACTGTCTATTTTATATAAGATTTTGACATCAACTTTAGTTGAAGGAAGACTAAATTAAATGTAGCAATACATTTGTGGTTGCTGATTGTTGTGGTACATCTTTCAGGGTTAATATCTAAAACTTTGATGTATCAACATTTTGGACAAGTGTAGAAACATAGAAACTAAGAGGAGCAGGACATTTGGCTGTTCAAGCCTGTCGTGCAATTCAATGTGTCTTCAGCTGATCCTTTATTTCAAAGCCACGTTCCCACTTCCTCCCCATACCACTTGATGCCTTTAAAGTCTAAAACGTATTCGATCCTTTATTGAATATATTCTGTGACTTTGCCTCCTCTGTGTAAAGAATTCCGAAGGTTCACTATCCTTTGAGTGAAGAAATGTTTTCTCAAATCAATCGGAAATATCCTGAGACTATAGAACCTTGGTTCTAAATTCTCCAACCTCGGACAACATCCACCCTGCAACTTGTCCGTCTATCCCTGTTAGAATTGTATATATTTCAATCAGATTCCCTTTTATCCTTCTAAACTCTAATGAATAAAGGCCCAGTTGAACAAAGCTCTTCTCATAAGTCCTACTATTCCCTGTTAGCCCAGTAAGTCTCTGCTGTAGTCTTTCCATGGCAAGTATTTCCTTTCTTAGGTTGGGAGACCAAATCTGCACACACTACTCCAGATGTGGTCTCACCAAGCCCTGTATAGCTGCAGTAAGACACCCATATTTCAGAACTCAAATCGTCTTGCATTTTGTCTTCTTAATGACTTGCTGCAGCTGTTTGTCAACTTGCATTAACTTTATGTGCTCACATGATCATTTGGCAGAATGTAGGAGCAGTTTTAGAGAATTGAAGTGCTAATTAATCTCCCAGATGTATATAGTTTCATCTTTTCAAATTAAAGAACTCCTCTGATTGAGTTACCCATCCTTCTCTTGTGTTTTAAGTGTTTGTGCATGATGGAAAACATAACATGGTGGCAACTGAACATTTGCAATGAAGATTTTGCAGAACCTGCAACATTGAACCCCTTCACATGCAGCAGGATTCCAGTGTGTGGAAATTTGAAGACCTTATAAGTACATCTACAGTATTTACATCAAAGTGAAAGTCTCTGTGTGAGTGATTCTGTATCAACAAGGTCCAACTTCTATCACATAGATATCGCACCTTCTTCCAACTGACAAGCAGCAGGCCCTGACAAAGTAAATACACAACCGGGCAGTATAAATCTCAGACCATCTGCTGCAGTAGTTCATGGTGGAGGAAGTGTTAGACAGTTGACTTTGAGATGTAACTCTGGATAGTTTCCATTAATGGGAATCAGTTGCTTCTCCTGCAAATCTCCAAGTTAGGAATACTGGAGCAAGAGTGTTGGAGTGATCAAACATTTGTAACAGGGTTAGGCAAGAACCAGTCATGAGGCAGCCTTCAACAGCTTAAAAAGAGCTGAAAAGGCCATTATTACAATTAAATTATTTCTTTAGGCATTAGGTTGTGCTGGTGCTATAACACAGCTTTATAGCAGCACCGAACAAAAGCATGCAAACGAAAAACCTCACAAGGGAGTTTGTATGCTTCTTTTGGAGGTCCTTTCAACCTCAGGCAGCTTCAGACTCACTCAAAGACACAGTAAGAAAGACAATTCCCTTTCTGAGAATTCTCTTCACTGATGACTGCATTCTTCTGGCTCATCGTCAGGCAGGTTTTTAAAATGTATTATTTAATGCAATTTGGGTATCACGAGTTAAACCATATATTGCCCATCCCAAATTGTCGTTGAACTGAGGGTCTTACTTGGTCATTCAGGGCAGTTAAGAGTCAATCACACTGCTGTGCGTCTAGAGTCAAATATAGGCCAGACCAGATGAAGATGTCACATATCAATCATCACTAGTGGGAAGCACAATGTCTGCAGATGCTGCATTATGAGTGCTATGAAGAAATTTGAGGCTGAATGAAAAGCAGCATGGATGGAGGGAAAGGGAACAGTTGTTCCCAGCAGCTACTATGCCTTTATTTGCATCTGCTTTGGGAGAATTTGCCAATCTCTAATAGACCTGACTGACCACAGCCGGCTTGCCACCACTGAGTACAACCTTCCTCAAGTTTTCATGTGAAGAAATGCCGACAAGAGTTAAAATGGTTAATTAATGAACATACGATAAAGGCGGCAGGTCATCTGATGTGCTGATACTGCAGAATGTGGGATTTCAGTGTGACCCAGGACAAACATAACAGCAGTAAATATCTGTGACTGCAGGTTGTTTGACTCCGAATTGGTGACCGGAAGCTCAGCTTCAGATACTGCAGTATATCAACAAGGGGGGAGAAGCCATGGAGACAGTTTACATTAGGATGCAGTTAGATCCATTAGGATAGGGTCATCTGATTTGGCTAGTGGCCAGGGGTAGCTAGGTATGCCTATAAGTGACAAAGAAGAATTTAGAGGAGATTAGGATCCTAGCTTTTACAATTATCCAGCAGTTTTGAGATTTCTTCCAGCTTGTTGGATATGAGTAATAGCTGCAAGGTGGATGAGCTAACTATGGTATCTTGCAAGGGAGCAAAAGGAATGTAGTGGTAGCAGGCAACATTATAGTGAGACGGGAGTGGAACTGTTCGCTGCTGCAAGGAGTGAGAGTCCAACTTCCTCTGTTGTCAGCATGCGGCTAGGATTTGGCATACTTGCTCTAAATCTGGGAAGAAATTGTAGTGGGGGGTGGGGGGAGGTCCAGTGGTTACAGTCCACAAGAATTTCTGATGAAGCGCTTATGTTCAAAACATCAACCCTCCTGCTCCTCGGATGCTGCCTGATCGGCTGTGTTTTTCTAGCACCACACTTTTTGACTCTGATCTCCAGCATCTGCAGTCCTCTCTTTTCTCCCAGTCTGTTCCTGAACCGTGCTGGACTAGTGTTCAAGCAAGACTCATAACTAGGGATGTAGAGAAGGTTTTAAACTATGATGGATTAACAACAAAAACAGAAATTGCTGGAAAAGCTCAGCAGGTCTGGCAGCATCTGTGGAGAGAAATCAGTTTACATTTTGGGTCCAGTGACCCTTCCTCAGATGGATTAAGCTTGGATGATGCAAATCAATGGGTAGACTCAAGATGAGAGTATATATCTATAAGAAAACATAAAATAATGATATGGGAAATGAAGGCCTGGGAATAATAGGAAGGGACAGAGGGAATAGACTTAAAATTACACCATTAGCCAAGGATTGATGTCACAAAGATATCAAAAAGACAAAATTAAAGGCTATGGATTTGAATGTACTTGGTATTCAGAACAAAGTAATCAGATTGATAGCACAAATGAAGGAAATGAATATGATCTAATAGCCATTATGGAAATGTAACTGCAGATGACAAGGATTGGGTCCAGTTTGAAAGGGAGAAGAGTAGGTCTCAGATTATTTTAAATTAAAGTTAGGGCAGCTATGTGGGCATAAAAGCTGAGCTAGCTGAAGTGCATTGTGATGCTAAGCTAGGAGACAGATCTAAAGAAGTCGCAGATAGTTTAAGGATTTGAGTACTCAGAATATGTATATTATTACTGTAAAGAAAAATTCCAAGCAAGGAACTCACCACTTTTGATTAACTAAAAATGTTAAGGACAGCATCAAACTGAAGTGAAAAGCATATATTTCACAAAGAAGAATAGCAGGTAAGATGATTACTCAGAATATAGAGAATGACAGTTAATCAGGAGAAAGAATCCACCTAAAATATAAGAACAGATAGCAGGAGCTTCTACAGGTACTTATTAGTCCTCCTTGAGAGTAAGAATAGGAAGTTAATAATAAGGAAAATAGAAATGAAATCAAGAAATACATTGTTTCTGTTTTCACTATAGAAGATGCATAACCATCCCAGTAATAACTGTAAATCAGGAGGTGGAATAAAGCAAGGAACTTAGTGAAACTATAATCACCAGAGATGATGTAGCGGAGCCGGTATTGGACTAGGGTGGACAAAGTTAAAAATCAAACAACACTATGTTAAAGTCCAAAAGGTTTATTTGGAAGTACTAGCTAACGAATGAATCACTAATGAGCTAGTACTTCCAAATAAACCTCTTGGACGATAACCTAGTGTTGTGTGATTTTTAACAATCACCAGAGACATGGTACTGAGCAAAGTGGTAGAGCTGCATGTTGAGAAGTCTTTGGGTCCTCATGGACTTCATGGTCTGGCCTTAAAAAGGTGACTAATGAGAAAGGAGGTGCATTGGTGTTAATTTTCCAATAATCAATAGGAGGGAGAGCTCAGGAAACCATAGGCCAGGTAGCTTGACGTTTGTCATGGATGAGTATTATGGGTTGAAAAATATGATGCTGGAAAAACACAACAGGCCAGGCAGTATCCGAGGAGCAGGAGAATCGGCGTTTCGGGCAGAAACCCTATGCTGAATATTTTTTATCTAGAGATACTGAAGGAGATCAGACAACAAATGGCACCAATTTAACAGCACACTGTTCTTTAATGCAGTCGGAATATACACTTGAATTATACATACCTTATTACCTGTTATAAACTTTAGGTTACACTCATTTGGTAGTGAAGAGGTAGTAAAGTGCTGGAAAAAAAGGTTTTTCATCTTGCACTCATTCGAACAATTCACAAGAAATACCAAGAAAAGGGAAAACAGCATTTAGACTCTGAGAGGAAAGTGTTGATTGGTTAGCAATGAGCTCTGATTGGTGGAGGTACTGTCATGGAGAATGCACCCACGTTTTGCTTAAATTTTAAGTCAGACTGGTTGACTCTGACTGGTCATTGTGTTACCCTGATAAATAAGCCAGCAAATAGCTGTCACTTATTCTGAGTTGAAACATGTGCAGTATGTTTACGTGTTCTTTCAATTTGCAAAGAATAGGACCATATCTATTAAGTAGCTTCCAGTACAGGTAGTTCTCCTATAACATGCGCTTCATAAACATGATTTGTGAATTGTGGATTTTTTTTATAAAGTGAACTCCCATTCACTGTTATGCGATCCCTTCCCTGTATTACCAGCCAGCTGTGATTTATTCTGCTGGCACATCTATTGCAACAGGCTGTTGTCTGTGTGTTTGTTTTTTGCTTCTATCTGCACCTAAGGTAAGGAAAGCGAACGTTAGAATATTTTGCTGGAATGCTTACTGGAATCATGCACGGAGTTGGGGGGTGGTTGGGGTCTGAGGACTGGGAAAAGAGCGCGAGAGGGAGCGAGGAAACGTGCAAATACGGTGACAGCCAGCAAGTGTTGGACAGTAAGCAGGGCCTTTCATTAAGCAGAGGCTTAGTTGCTAGCTACCTGAAGCTTCACACACGTAGGGTGTATGTGTGTGGAAGGGGAGAGTTGTGAAGCTAAGGATGGACCACTCATGACTCTGATCTCTCCCCACCCCATCCATCCCCAGGTTATGCCTGATCCAAGTTCACCCAGTCTCCATTTGAAAACGGTGGGGGAGGGGGGGGGTGGGGAGCAGGGAAGAATGAGAGAGTCTGGACCCCTCATTCTCTCTGAAACGTGAGACCCATCAAAAGCTCCAGCTGTTCAAAGCATTCTCAGCTCTTTAGCCAATCCCTCAAAAAAGAGATTTTACTCTTGCCAAAAAAAAACTCCCAGAAGTTTCACAAAGTTTAATGTCAGAGATAAACTCCAGAGTCAGGAATACAATACATTGGGAAATTTCGCTTGTAACAACTTGCCTTTTCTGTAACTGACCAGGAATGGACAGGTTCACTAAAGTGGAGTCCCTAACCCCGGTTTTAACCATAAGCCCAATTACTTGTATTGCGCATTTTTCTATAACATGATATCACATGGCAACACTTACCTGTATGTAAATATGCACTACTCTATGAGCATGACTGATACTCTGTACATCGCTACAAAGTCTCAACAGAAACCCCAGACTGAACACCCAGCATTGACCGAGATACTGGAATTAACAACGGCAGAAATAACCCTGTTGACTCTGCAAAGTCCTCCTTATTAGCATAATGGCTAGTGCCAAAATTGGGAGAGATGTCGTACAGATCAGTCTAGTACCAGCCTGATATTGTCATACTTACAGACTTGACAATGTCCCAGATGTCACCATCGCCAACCCTGGATTTGTCCTGTCTCACCGGCAGGGCAGACACAGCAGAGGTGGTGCACAGTGGTACTCACTCAGGAGAGAATTGCCCTCAGATTGCTTAAGATTTGACTCCAGAGATCTTAAACATGGTCAGGAAACTCCTGATTACCACATATCATTCTCCTTTGACAGATGAATATCTTCTCCATGTTGAATAACAGTTGGAAGAATTCCTGACGGTGGCAAATTTGCAAAATGTACTTTGTGTGGGTGGAGACAGGACACCAACTTGTGGAATGTTTCAGTGAATATCTCTGGGACACATGCACTAAACAACCCCATTGTTCTGTGGTCAAACACTTCAACTTCCCCTGCCACTCCGCCAAGGAGGTACACGTCCTGGGCCTTCTCCACCACCAAATTCTAGCCACCCGAGGCCTGGAGGAAGAACGTCTCATCTTCTGCCTTGGGACCCTCCAACCACACAGGATCAATGTCAATTTCACCAGTTTCCTCATCTTCCCTCACCCCACCTAATTCCTGAGGGTGGCAAGTTTGCAAAATGTACTTTGTTGGGGGGATTTTAATATTTCACCACCAAGAGTGTCTTGGCAGCAACATTATTGATTGAGCTGATTGGGTCCTAGATGACATAGCTGTTAGAGTGGGTCTGCAGCAAGTGATGAGGGAAAAATATATTTGACCTCTTGCATTCCAGTCTGTTAGCTGCGAATCCATTTGTCCACTACAGTATTGCTAAGAATGACCACCGCACAGTCTTGTGGAGATGAAGTCCCAATTTCAGGTTGAGAACATTCCGTTGCATGGTACTACTATCGTACTGAATGGGACACATCTTCATACAGATCCAGCAACTCCAGACTGGGCGTTCATGAGGTGCTGTGGGCTATTAACAATGACAGAACTGTACTCCAGCACAACCTGCAACTTCATGGACTGGCATATCTCCCATTCAGCTATTACCACTATCAAGCCAGGGGATCAACCCTGATTCAAGGGAGATGCAGGAGGGCATGTCAGCAGCAGCACCAGTCCTACCTGAAAATGAGGTGTCAACCTGGTGAACCTACCAGACAAGACCACTTGCATACCAAATACCATAAGCAGCAAGTGCTAGACAGATCTAAGCAATCCCACAGCCAACAGATCAGATCTAAGCTCTGCAGTCACAGTATCCCTACAATGTAGAAACAGACCATTCAGCCTATAAAGTCCACACCAACTCTCCAAAGAACATCTCGCCCGGGCCCAACCCCCTACTCTATTTCTGTGACCCTAATCCACCTAGCTTGCACATCTTTGGACTGTGTGAGAAAACCAGAGCACCTGGAGAAAACCCACGCAGACACGGGGAGAATGTGCAAACTCCACACAGTTGCCCAAGGGTGAATCAAACCCAGGTCCTTGCTGCTGTGAGGCAACAGTGCTAACCACTGAGCCAGCATGCCACCCTGTCACATCCAGTCATGAATGTGATGGATAATTAAACAAGTCACTGGAGGAGGAGACCCCTCAAATATTCCAATTTTCAATGATCGAAGAGCCCAAAACATGAAGCTGAAGTATTCACAACAGTCCTTGGCCAGAAATGCCAAGTGGATGATCCATCTCGGCCTCCTCCATTACAGATACCACTCTTCAGCCAATCAGTTCACTCCATATGATATCAAAAAATGATTGGAGGCCCTGGACATTGTAAAAGATATGGGCCCTGACAATATTTAGCCATTGTACTGAAGAGGTGTGCTCCAAAGCTTGCCAGTCCTCTAGTCTCTACTGTTCCATGATGGGGAGGTGCCAGTGTTGCACTGGAGTGGAAAAGCTCTCAATGTGGTCTCCTGTACATTGGGGAGACAGGACACCAATTTGCAGAATGTTTCAGTGAATATCTCTGGGACACATGCACTAAACAACCCCATTGCTCTGTGGCCGAACACTTCAACTCCCTGTCCCGCTCCACCAAAGACATGCAAGTCCTGGGCCTTCTCCACCACCAAATTCTAGCCATCCGCAGCCTGAAGGAAGAATGCCTCATCTTCTGCCTTGGGACCCTTCAACCACACAGGATCAATGTCGATTTCACCAGTTTCCTCATCTCCCCTCACCCCACCTAATCCCAGATCCAACCCTCCAACTCAGCACCACCCTCTTGGACTGTCCTACCTGTCCATCTTCCTTCCCACCCACCTCCACCCTCCACTCTGACCTATCACCATTACCCCACCCCCACCCCACCTTCATCTACTTATCATATTTCTGGCTAGCTTGTCCCCCTAGTGCCACCCTCCTCCCATGTACCTCTCAACCTCGTTGGGCACTGCCCCCTCCATATTCCTGATGAAGTGCTTATGCTTGAAGTGTCGATTTTCCTGCTCCTCGGATGTTGCCTGACCGGCTGTGCTTTTCCAGCACCACATGGTTGGACTGTGATTTCCATCATTTGCAGTCCTCTCTTTCTCCCTGAACAAAGTCAGATGTCATACAACGCCACATTATAGTCCAACAGGTTTATTTCACATTACAAGCTTTTAGAGCAATGCCTCTTCATTAGATGGTGAAGTGAAGCATACAGGCATAGAATTTATAGGCAGAGAGATCAAAAGACCATACAAATGGTGAGTGAATGTCGCATAATAATTCTCTGCAGGTGATGAAAAGTGTCAGATGGTGTGAGTAAAGTATCAACAGCTGAGTAGTAAGGAATGGGGTGACCCATAATCCAATTAATTGAGGCAGAGAGATAATTACAGAAATTTAAAAACAAGGTGATGCTGGAGACAAACCAAACAGCTGGAATAACTTGGAGAAAGTGAGGACTGCAGATGCTGGAGATCAGAGTCAAAAGGTGTGGCACTGAAAAAGCACACCCGGTCAAGCAGCATCCGAGGAGCAGGAGGACTTATGTCCGAAACGTCAACTCTCCTGCTCCTCGGATGCTGCCTGACCTGCTATGCTTTTCCAGCACCATGCTTTTTGGCTGGAATAACATGATAGGTGCAAGGGTCGCATGCCAAGGGTTTAACCAAGGTAACAAGTAACCCAAAATTGTACAAACTAATTAAAGTAGAGAGATCATAGCAAGTTATCAAATTGATGGTGTTAAAACAGGACAGTAAGGAAGACTTTCCAGAATACAGAACAGTGTAATAGGATTACATGTAGCGCGACATGAACCCAAGATCACAGTTGAGGCCGACTTCATGTTGCCCTAATTTTAAAAATGTTAAATTCCTCAGAAGAACAGCTATGCAATTAAAAAGCTTTGAAATCCTTTGGGGACACCAACTGAATAATTCCATTCCTGTATAATGCCACTGTGCTGTCAAATTTATTTTGTGATGCCCAACTTGACTTAACCCTCCACAAAACAAACTTATAATGCTCTTTCTCCCTACAGATTTTGCGAAGATACAGCAAGGATTGGCTTGAAAGGAAAAAGCCCCCATTTGGAGTTATCAGCAGTTGTGTGCTCCTTATGATCATATATTCAACATTTTGTGATACTTTCTCCAGTCCAAAGATTGACCTAGATACCTTTAGTCTAATAATAATTGTTCTTTTAAGTAAGTGTTGCTTGGTTGGACTTTATGATAATTTTTTTGTTGCTGTCAAGTATGTCACTGACAGCTATGTCAGGACAAGATTCTGCAGCAGGTCTGATGAAATCTGTGATTTATCTGGTGGTAAGCCAGTGAAATATTTGCAACACCTTTTTTTTCCCTTGACTACTTTCTTCGAGCACATGTGCTGGTCATACCATTTAAAACTGCAGACAAAACATAAAAAAAGGTTGCATTTATTTTCATTGAGTCACCAATTATTGATGCCAAGTTTCTTTCCTGTGTGTAAATATATTTGATGAGCTAACCACAGGCAAGTAAACTATAATAATCTTTACTAGTAGTGAAGAAGAAAATATAGATTTGGCTGACTTATTTTGTTTCAATCACATAGCAACAATGAAATCGGGAACCCTGATGTATGCTACCTGGCCCTTCGAGCCTGCTCCATCATTCAATACAATTGTGACTGTTCATTCTGCTCTGTACTCTGTTCTGGTTTTTTTTTTCCATACCATTTGACTCCTTTAGCTAATTACTTCCAAAAAAAACACCTTAAATGTTTTGGACTCAACCATTTTCTGTGTCAGAGAATACCACAGGCTCACTATTCTCTGCGTGAAGAAATCTTTCCTCATCTCAGTCCTAAATGATCTCACCCATATCGCTAAGTTGTGACTTCATGGTTCTGGGCTCCCCAGTCATTGGAACATCCTTCCGGCTTTTTACCCTGTCTAGTCCTATTAGAATTTTTTATAAGTTTCTGTGAGATCGCCCCTCCCCCCCCCCCCCCCCCCCCCCCCCGCCCCCTCATTCTTGTAAACTGCAATGAATATATTCCTAACCGATCCGTACTGTTCATAGCCTCTCCTCATACGTCAGTCCTGCCATCCCAGAAGACAGTTTACTAAACCTCTGTCGTGCACCTCCATAGCTAGAACATCCTTCCTCAGATTAGGGGGATAAAACTGCGCACAATACACTAAATGTGTTCTCACCAAGACTTTGTAAAATTGAAGCCAGACTTTTTGAATTTGTCTTGCTATGAAAGCCAACATAACATGTGCCTTCTTCACTATCTGACCCCCGCTTTCCCTATTTATCACTGTTGAGATAGTAATCTGCCTTCCTGGTTGTTTTTTTTAACCACCAAAGTGGATAACCTCCTATTTGTCCATATTATACTGCACATACCATGCATTTGTCTACTCATGAATATTTGAATTCTTCCCTCTCTGGGAGGGTAATTGATTATGTTGGGATAGTTTCATAAATTATTACAGCCCTTCAGTACCTATGCTCATGTTGACAGCCTGTTATTTCATATTATTATGAACTCAAACTGGTAACCTAAAACAAGTTCTTTGCGTTAGGATTAATCTGAAACCATCAGGAACTGTCCAGCCATGGAGATACAGAGCACAAATCAATCAGGGTTGACATTGTTTATAATTCTGTAGTTTTAGCTGATGTCACTGAAGAGCCAGGAATGACTTGACTTTTTTTCTGTCCTAGTCCAGGGACTCTTAAATATTTAAAGTTTTCTCTTCTGAAATCAGCTAATAGCACATTCAAGGGATTCGACCTGGAAATTATTCTTTATTGGGAAGTTTCTTATTCTTTCAAATAGTTCATTTATTCCAATTTTTTTTTCTTTCAATATGAGATTTTAGTTTTGTTTTAAATAGACTTAAGTTGTGAATGAGAGTTACAGATATCACGATACACCTAGTCTGAAACTAATACCACCATTATAACTCCCATTTTTCATAAATATTTCATGTATATAATTTCATACAGATAATCTATTAGTTTATCTAGCGATAACTTCTATCAATTATTTCAAAAGCTCCAAGTTGCCTTTTTAAGAAAAATAATTGAAAGTTCAAGATGGCCAACATCCTGTTGAATGCCAGATATAGTTTCTTTCTTTGTACCACATGATGGGACTGGTTAATTTGTCACTAAACTAGTTTTATTCTTATATCACATTTAAATATTATAGACATTTCAGAAAATATGAAGTGGGGCATTATAATTCTTTTTAATATTGGAACAAAGTACTCAACTGCAGTAATAAAAATGCAAAGAGCAATGGATAGCTTGAAATTTTAATATCATTGTACATCTTGAAACTTTATATTTGACAGTTGAATAATGTAACAATTAAAAGCTTACTATACAGGAAATGTTAAACTTAAATTTCATTTAAGATGAATGTATCTACATAGTTGTTCAAGATTTGTTCCAATTATATTGCAATCTGCATTCACTTTGAAAATATTTCTGTGCTGTTGAGGTTTATTAAATATTATTTTCATTTTTCTTTCAGTATTTTTCCTTCAGCTGAGTTTCATGTTTTTAACTTTTATCATTTCTACAAGGTGAGTAATTGTACTTTTGTATTGACACATCAGTATATTTTACTTTACCTGTATTTTTCAAATATAATTTGGTAGTTACAATATGTATCAATTGCAAATATTTAAATGAAAACTTGCCGTAAGAATTAATTTAAACATATATTCAATTTCTCTTTCTCTTTCAGAAAAAAATCAGGTTTCACAGCTGCAGACACAGTTGCCATTATGTTCTGTTCCACACATAAATCACTGACTCTTGGTAAGTAAATTTCATTTTAGAAAATGGAATCTCAGCAATATAATCTGTTCTTAAGAGTGGTTCCACTTACTGTACTTCAAATTGCTTTTAATGACCAGTGTACTTGTTATTAATCCTTATAACATATTGGAAATAGACTGCAGTAGTGACTTTAAAATTTGTCAATATTTCCAGTATCCACATAATTATTGATTGATATAGGTGGAATGATATCAAGGATTAATGTTATGCACTAAATAGTTCAATTCTTAAAAATGGTCTGTACCATTTATAGCTGAAGTATTTCAAGGGAGGCATTCGGATGTGGAACTTCATTTCTATGAGAATGTAGTGAATCCTGTCAAATCCCAGAATTGCAAGTGTTTAAAAGATGCTGAAATGCAACGGCATCTATTTTACTGTTTCTTCATGAGTTAATAATCTTAAGCAACAAGAGCATTTAAACATTGCAAAAATCATTGTCACAGTCAGATTGAAAGCAAAATGCTAACAAACACATCCCTTTTCAAACTGTCTGTGTTTAGTTAATTACAAATATAGGAATTATGTATGTATTTGCTTTAACCCTGAGTGTATAGTCAGGAGTTCAATTTTCAAAACACCGCTTTAATTCAGAAATGCCTCCTGATGTCTTTTTCAGGCATGTATAATAAAAAGTTTTGCTTAGTATGGACCAGACAATGAGTTGGTTCCCTGACTGGGTTATGTAATCCTGATAGCAGATATTCAGAATTTTGAGGGCACTATACCTTTTTCAAACTAGTAATTTGACTGTTCAAGTCTTCATTGAATAAAGTCTGCACTTCATGAATATGCCATGTCTTGCCTGATGAGCCTTTTCAGTTCCAGGGCACACTCATTCAACAGGAATTGGGTTCTTGTCTGCACCCACTTATGTAGGTATGCATTGCTTTCGGACAGTTGTTGTGAAAGTAGGATAATTTACGACAAATGACATGATATCACTACGTCCAAACCTCTTAGTGATGCCTGCAATTCTGGCAGACTGTTAAATGGGCCAAAGAAGGCTGAAATTCTGACATCGCAAGATCCTTCCTCACGTTTCTGAGTTGCCTGCACAATCGTGCTTTTCTCTTGTCCTTGAAATGGAGAGACCTTGAAGGCTTTAAACTTTTGTTGGTTCATAAAAAGAATATGGAATTGGTGGATTGGTGGAATTTTGTATTGAATGATGCGTCCCAACTGTGCTAACATAAAAATAGCTGTTTTACCTATATCCCATATTTCCTCAGAACAATAGAAGAGGGGGGAGACAATAGCCAGCAAAGGTTGTAAGTGACCGCAGGGTAACAAATTGGGTATTTGTGTCTCCTAATATACTATGAGTACATTTTTCCTCTAAAATACAGCAAATATTTGAAATTAATTATTTTAATATAACTTGATTATTCCAAATTTGGCAAAGTGCCAAATGTGTTACTTTGTACTGCTTTACTCCATTACACATTGTATGTATCATGTGTAGTGCCAGGGTTTGCTGAAAAAGTATGAGGCATCTGAATTTGCTCTAGCTAATGTGCAAATTGCCAGCAACATGTAGCTCTGAAGGGAGAGCCAAACCTAAGATGCAGCGAAAGCAAGTCCGCTATCTGAGAGACAAATCTGGCTTTCACACAAAATTGGTAAGCTCTCTAAAAAGACCCATTAAAGGTACCACAGTATTTCCAGCTCAAAATCCTCACTGAAGAATCAATGGAAGACAAGTGCTTGTGATGTGCGATCAGCAGAAGGAAGGTTGAAGATAACGTGGAAAAGATGTAGACTGTGCTTACTTGGAGAAATTAAGTTTTAATTTATTGTTTTCTTATTAATTGTATTTATATAAGTGGGACTGTGTTACTGAAACAGCATGCTTATTAGACTTTACTATGAAGGTCTCACTTTCTCAACCTTGACAGTTGCCTCAGGTAGAACTGCCACTGCTTGTCTCTCTGTCTAATGGTTATGGCAACTTTATCTTTATTGTTTAGCATTAAAATAAATACCATCCAACCATTCCAAACTCTCTTGTGCCTCAAACTGCCTATAACGTCAATGTCTTTCTGACCCGCTTGCTGTCACTTCTAATTTTGTCCATTCATCTTTCCGTGCTGAACATTCTCTCCAGAACCCCACCCCCCTCCTGCTAAGTTTATTTAAACCCTCCCTTACAGCACTGACAAATCTCCCCTCAAGGATGCTAATCCCATTCCAGTTCAAGTGCAAACGGTCTGCCTTGTGTAGGTCCCACTGCCCCTAAAAACAGTTCCAATGTCCTAAAAATCTGAAGTCCTCCCTCCTGCACCATCTCTTCCAGTCATGCATTTATTTGGCCTAACCTGCTATCCCTATACTCACTTGTACATGGCACCTAAAGTAATCCAGAGATGACTACATTTTGAGTCCTATTCTTTAATCTATTTCCTATCTCCCTAAATTCTGCATTCAGAACCGGTTCCCCTTTCCTACCCATGTCATTAGTACTAATATATACCACAAACTCTATCAGTTTGCCTTCCCCCTTTCAGAATGTTCTACAGCCATTAGGTGGCATCACTGATCAGGGCACCAGGAAGGAAACACACCATCCTGGAGTCTCTTTTGCACCCACAAAATGCATGTTTCCATTACGGACCCCTACCACTATAGCCTTGCCATTGTTCTTCCTCCTCTCTTTTGCAGCAGATCCACCATGGTGCCATGAAGTTGTCTGCCACTGTTCTCCACTGCACAGTCATCTGCCCCAGCAGTATCCAAAGCTGTACATCTGTTAGTAAGGGGGATGGCCACAGGGCACTCGTACACTACATTCCTTCCTCTCCTCTGTCTGTCTGTTCCATCTGCATCATTGGCATAACCACCTCATTGAATGTGCTATCTACAATGTTCTGAGTATCATGGATCCTCCATCGTGAAATTACTTGCAGCTCTTGCTCCAAATTGCAATTTGCCAGTAGCTGCAGCTGGTCACACTTCCTGAACATGTGTTCACCAGGGACAACTGATGCTTCAGTAATTTGCCAGCTAGCATAGAGCTTTGCTGCTGGTCTGAGCTTTGCTGCTATGACTTTTAAGCCCCTGAGTAATTTTCTTTTCTGAAAGAAAATATAATAATTATGCTTATCAAATATTACTGTTAACTTCACTTAAGCTAACTGTACTTCCGTTACCCTACCTTGCTGATTTACATTCCTTTATTATACTGGCCCTGACATTCACTTATTGTTGTTTTAGTGAGACCACACCTGGTATGTTGCATACAATTTTAGTTCCCTTACTTGAGGAGGGATCACTTCCATTGGACATAGTTCAGAGGAAGTTCACAACATTGGTTCCAGAAATAAGGGGCTTGTTTTATGAAGAGAGATTAAGCAGTTTAGGCCAATACTCTCTGAAGTATAGGATAATGAAAGGAATTGAAGTATACACAATGCTAAAGGGGATTGACAAAATAGACGTAGGTAGGTTGTTTCCTAATGTGGGGCAATCTAGGATGGGAGGCCATAGCTTTAGGATAAGGGGTGGCAGGTTTAAATTAGAGATGATGAGAAATTAGAAAAAAAAAACACATTGGTGGAAAAGCTCAACAGGTCTGGCAACACCTGTGGAGAGAAATCAGCGTTAACATTTCCAGTCCAGTTCTGAGGAAGGGTCACTGGATCCAAAACGTTAATTCTGATTCTTCTCCACAGATGCTCCAGATCTGCTGAATTTTTCCAGCAGTTTCTGCTTTTATTTCTGATTTTAAGCATCCACAGCTCTTTCGGTTTTTATGATGAGAATCTGTAAAATTCCAGACTATGTTTAATGCTGAGATATTGAGTAAATTTAAGGAGGAGATGTACAGGTTTTTAAATGGATTAAAAGATTATGGAGAGTGAGCAGGAAAGTGGAGTTGAGCCAAAATGAGACCAACCATGATCGTACTGAATGGCTGAATAGTCTTGAGGGGCTGAATTGCTTAATCCTGCTCCTACATTTTATGTTCTAATACAAATTCAAACATGTGAGTTCCCTAAAAAATGATTCTAGCAGGAGAACAGGATTTCTTTTTTACTAAGGAACTTAGCTGTGTTTTTTGAATTGAATTGAAGTGGCTTTATTGTCATTTACTCAATGAGTACAGTGACAAATTTATAAGTCGTCACTTACAGCACCAACTGAGCTACAAAGGTATGTAGGTACTGCTTCTTCAGTTACAAGATCTTGGAAAATAGAGAAATAAGAAGTCCAGCATTGCAGAAATAAAAGTTCAAAACAATGGTCTTCCAACCTAGACCACGCTCGCACTCAGCATCCAGTCTGCACAGGGCCTTGGCTCCAAACCATGCCAGGTGTCACCTTGGGGATCACCTTGAGGTTGAGAGATCGCTCTGGGTTGGAGGGGGAGTTCTATTGCACACCCATACAAATACTTCCTATGTTTCTTACTTTTTCCTCACTAAGCTATGAACATTCCTATTTTTCACTTCAAGGTTTGGGAAGCAAATTAAAATGTAAACCAACAGGCCTACATACCACTCTGCAGCAAACGAACAAGAGTAACTCAAAAATGAAACTAAAACCACATTCCCCTTCTGAACAAAGAATACACGGTATACATTAAACTTGAAGTTATACATTGTTCTTAACACAATTCATTTTGTTCTACCGAAAAGGTTGCTTTAAGGGGCATTTTAATTTTTGTCACAATCTGTCTTTTTCACTCGTTCTGTTTTACATATACAGAAGTAACAGTCTATTTACGTCAAATACACCATGACTATGCATAGAAATCATATTCTACTCAAGTCCATTTTGTTCTCAACCATTTACTTTCCTTTGTATTTGCTCTTGATGAAGCATCTGCTCCAGTACTATATCTTCCTGCTACATGAATGAGTTTCAAATTTTCTGGCAGCAGTATTAAACTCTTTTTTTAAAAAAATGTCTGATTTTTGGCATGAAACTTGCAAGGAAAGTTAGAGGAAAATGGTTCATATAAATAGCAGTCTGTACATATATGTTGGATATGTCGTCTTCAATGGCAAGAATTATGTTTTTCAGAAAAGTTCTGGATAATGCTGGCATCAACAGCCAATTTAAATGACTTTTAGTATAATTCAAGCTGTCAGAAGCACTTTGACAATTTAAATTCCTTGCCTTTCTTTAAAAAGCTTCTCATTGAAGCCAATACATTGCTGAAATTCAGAACCAACTTTGGATGAAATTCACTTTTGCTTTTATATGGCGAAATTTCTTGATTTGAAAGAGAGAAGATGTTGAAAATCCTGGCTATCCTTGTTTTTGCTTTTCTTATTGCTACTTGGCTAGGTTCCATAACATCACCCCAGTAAGTTGCTTTTGCTGTGAAGAATACACAATATGCCAAGTTTATAACCAAATCGGCTCTTCATGACCAGTCAAACTATTTCTCCCAGGTTTGGCCGAACACAATCACATCATCAGTATATACATTACAATGTAGTGATCCTCTTGCTTAATCTTTTAAATATTTTCATTCCGAGCAATATGATTTTGCATTAGTAACATGCACCTGGGGCTACGAAAGCTGATCGTTCTTTGGTGGTATTGGTCAATGGAATTTCCAAGAACTGTTTAATGAATCAATTTTTGAAACAAACTTTGCTTGTTTAATTCTGTCATACAGTCATCTAATCTTGGAATTGTATATGAATCTGCCTTTTTTCACTGCATTGACTTTGTGATAATCCAAACATAATCATTATGACCCATCTGGTTTTGGTAGAATTACATTTGATGACCTCCAGCTATTGTGATTCAATTAAATAATGTCATTTTACTTCATGAACTTGATCTCTTCCTTCACTTGGACTAACTTCCTTTGGCTGAGCTGATAAGAATGCTTGCTTTATGGATAATTCATGCCATACGTTAACATTATGCCTGACCAAACATGTTTTCCTTGGCCTATTTACACAAATCAATTTCTGAAACTAATAATTTTCATAGGTCACATTTATAATTTTCTAGTGATTGCTTCATATTCCATCGAATTTTTCAAGCATTTCTGCATTATCTAATGTGATTTCTGGAGGAATGGTTTTGGAATTTTGATTTTCTGATCCATTCTCAAGTTGCGCTGATATTTTTATTTTGCTCCCAAGTCCTTTTGCTGCCACTAACATATTTACCTCCTGAATCATCCTCCCTGTCATAGCATTGCTTTAACATACTAACGTGACGTAGTCACTAATACTTTCTCCTGTATGGAGTTCTTATTATGTAATTCATATCACTGAATTGCTTTTTGATTTGATAAGGTCCAGTGACCCTCACTTTTAATAGTTCACTAGGGTCAGGTGAGATTAGCAGAAAGAAGATGGCGGCACTTAGCTTTGAGGATTACAGAAGATCATTGACCTTCTTTCTACATTGCTGGATGTTCCTACTCACGCAAGACCAGGTTGCAATCTGTGTCCACGCTAGCTTATTCTGATTTGTATACCTGCTGGAAAAAGGACTTCCATTCACCCCATCACTCTGTTCACCAATGGTTGCAGATCCCTGTCTGTGAACCAGAGAGTGAGTTGTCCTTTCCTCTAAGCTATGTGTTCGGTAATAACAGTTGAGCACCACAGTGTGGGTGCCTGTTCCTGGCTTGGATCATTTAAATTGGTGTGCAGTTTAAAATATGTACCAGAGGCATCAAAGCCAGAAGATCCTATGATCTGTGTTTCCATCTCTCGAGCTGTGTAATTCCCCAAGAAAAGTACCCAAGAATCCTGTTGCATAATTAATGAAATGAAGACGAGAAGCTTGATGGAGCAAAATCACTCCAGCAAAGGCAAACTGAGTGTCATGAATGTCATATGACAAAACACTTCAAGTGACCATGGGAAATTTGACCCATAGATTAGAAATGTATTTTTTTTAAATGAAGATAACTTAAAATATCCTCTCACCTCATGCCCATTTAGCAGTTTAAAATGACTGAATCCTGTGGACTCATTTGGGGAATCCTTAATAACGAGTAGTAACAAATCCAGTCATTAGGATAATCCTGACAATCGGCTGTAATCACTGTCTTTAAAGTTTGATTTTATCTTTCTAATGCTCCTTGTGATTGTGGATAATGAGTTGAAGGCATAAATTGTTTGATTCCCAACTGTTCATTATTTCTTTAAATTTCTGTGACATAAACTTTTGATTGTATTTTCTTTGATAATTCAGTTCTTGCAAAAAAAAATTGAACTAATATTTCCACTAACGTTTTTGTCAAAATGATTCCCAAAGTAACTGCCTCAGGGAATCTTGTTGAAACATTATGATCTCAGCTGAAGGTAATTCGGAAAGTCGGATTCCAGAAGAAAACCTGACTTGATAGATATTCTGGGTTCTCGCAGTTGGCCACCGTTTCCTATTCACTAAAAAATATTCACGCAAAACGGCCAGTAGTCTATCATAACAGAACTTCAGTTTATTACACAAAAGAAATTTTAAAAAGCTATACGTATGACACACAAACAGCACAACAAAGTTTCAACCTGCTCCTCAACATTGTCATTTTATTCCTCTTGCTCTTGGAGACCAAGACTGCTGAAATAAACTTTTTACAAATTTGATATCAAAGATTTTTTCAGTTGTAACAACTTGAAGATTTCCATCCAAGCTCTCTGGCTTATATTCTCCATAAATTAAAATACTTCAGCTACATTTGATTCTCCTGCTAGGAGAAACTATCCTCCTTATTAAATTGAACTTCTGACTCTTCCACATGGAAACCTTGAACCTTCTGTTCTGAAGTCAAAACGTAACTAGTAGATTCTGAGCTGTTGTGATCTCAGCAATATAAATATTTCATTGATTTCCACAACCGTACTTCCTCCAAGCTCTTTATTGCAGGCACATGATTTCTTGGAATTGATGCGCTTCGGTCACTTTTCCAAATTATTTTAAAACCTTTTCTTTAAAAAAATTACCTTCACTCAATTCACCCACATCCTCTTGTGTCTCTATTTTAAAATCTAAATCCCAAAATATGATGCATCTATTCTGCACCTTTCACCACAAGATCACCACATTGTTAAAGATGCTGATTCCCACCTCTGGTTTTAAGTGGAGGTCCTAAATAGTGTACTAAATCCTGCTAAATTGCTCTTCAAAAACTTGAATGGGAATCAGGAATACAGGTTTGATATGATGTTTCCCCACTACCTGACAAGTACGTCCTTATGCAGTCCTGACCAAAAAAAAGTTCTAATATTTTAGCATGTGTTTTCTGAAAAGTTAAGAAATCTGTCATTGGAATTTTGCAAGCCAATCAAAGTAACACTTTAATGCGCCAAGGAGTGGAGGTCAATGTGCAGATTGTCTGATTCCCTACTAGATTGTTCTGTGTATCCTTGGATCCCTGTCAGTAAACAATAGCACAGTTATATTCCTACACTTTTTAATTCACTGGACCTGTAACCCCATCTCTTCACTTCAACAGTTGCACATTTGTTAAGATGTAAGTAAGTAAACTGGCCTACAGACTTCATGGTAACAAGGAATCCAGAGCAATTAAACAATAAAGAAACTGAAGCCTTAGACGGAATTTTAGGGGTCTGAGTGATATGGGCTTTGGCCAGACTTCTGGCAAGGCCTATCTCAACACCTGGAGCACCTTGCTAGATCTTTTATGCTTGTGACAAATAGTGCAGCACATTTTTCGCTACGCAGTGGAAAACTGCCAGTTAAGGGGAATTATTGCTTCTTAAACACCTTGTTAATGGCCCAACTCATCTCATTAATATTCAGCTTCCTATCTTACCAAACATGTCAAAGAAACAATGAGCAAACTCCACAAGGAAATCAGAGCGGGTACCTGGCAAATTCAACTCTCCACTTGCTTCAAAGGCCCGCCATGTTGGACACCTAACATCAATATCTCAGGGTAGGCTTCATTGCTACCAGCCACATTCACCCCACGTCCACGGACATTTGCATCCATTATATTCCAACCTGTATGGTCCTTCTTGGCATATCTTCAATCCGCTTAAGGGACACTTCTGCACTTCAGTGCTACTTCTCGGTCTGCACCAGCAACTTATTGTAATACTGCAGCAAGGACACTGGACCAACATGGACTGGACCAGACTACATCTCCAGGCTCTTCACTTGCTGTCAAACCACACTGACTCTGAGCTTTCTGGATGCTGTTAGCATCCCTACATTGCATTGCTCTGTGCTTTAACCCCTCAGCAAGAGCTACCAGGTTCAAATTCCCCATGTCTTGCTTTGCTGCTTAGAGCAGACATAACACCAGAAAGCTCATCATGGTTGTCAGCAGACCTCAGGCTGCATCAGTCTGTCAGAGGGGATAGCATTCTTGTCAGGAGGTCTCAGCACAATAAGTAGTCTCCAATAGCTGTCTCTAAGGGTTTGGAAACATTCAGTTAGTCACGTGGGATGGTCAAAATCAGATACACTCCACATAAATTGTGGAGAGGCAAAAATCAGGCTCCCATCTGGCACTTCTTATTGTGATCTGTTTTCTTTCTAAAACGGGAGAGACAGGTATTAAAACCTACTGAGTCTCGAAGCAAATAGCCCTCTCAAAAACTTAGCGCAAATTGGATTTAGCCAAAGAAAATGTAAGATTTACATAACATATGATGTCCTTCTCCTTTGTGAATGCTCATGCAAAGTATTTGTTAAGGACATCATTCGCTTCCTTGGGCTCCATGTATAAATTCCTTCCTTCATCCTTGAGTGGACCAAATTTTTCCTTGGTATCCTCTTGCTCCTTACTTGTGTATAAAATGCCTTGGGATTTTCCTTAATCCTGTTTGCTATGACCCCTTTTAACCCTCCCAATTCTTTGTTTGAGTTCTTTTCTGCCATCATTTTATTCTTCGAATGCCCTGCCTGTCTTCAGTTTCCTAAACATTACATCTGCTTCCTGTTTCTTTTTGACTAAACTGGTCCTGAGCTCTGATCAATTGGCCTTGGAAAGATTCCCACTGACCGGACTTGGATTTACCCTTAAACAATTGCCCCAATCAACATTTCCCAGTTCCTGACTAATATTGCAGTAATTAGCCTTTCCTCAACTTAATATTTTCACCAGAGACTACTCTTATCCTTATCCATTAGTAACTTAAAACTTATAGAATTCTGTCAGAAGTCATAAGACACCAGATATAGTCCAACAGGTTTAATTAAAATCACAAGCTCTCAAGGAGCACTGTTTCTTCATCAGGTGAAGTGGAGGGAGGTGCACAGGCACAGAATATCCTGTGAGCCAACACAAGCACCTCCACCTCATTTACAGAAATGGTCCCCCACTGAGAACTTCAATCATCTGGCTGGGCTTATTCCCCAATACCAGGTCACGTATGTCCCCTTCCCTAGTTGGAGTATTTACATATTGTTTCAAAACATTGTCCTGGACGCACCTAACAAATCCCACCCACCCCCACCCCCAAATTCAAGCCCCTCATACTAAGTGAGTCCCAGTCAATATAGAGGAAGTTAAAAGCACACACAACAAATCTGTTTATTAGATTAGTTTCCCAGCAGTGTGGAAACAGGCCCTAGGCCCAACTAGTCCACACCGACCCTCCGAAGAGTAACCCACCCAGGCCCATTCCCCCTAACTAGTGCACCTAACACTACGGGCAATTTAGCATGGCCAATTCACCTAATCAGCACAACCTTGGACTGTGGGAGGAAACAGAAGCACCTGGAGGAAACCCACGCAGACACGGGGAGAATGTGCAAACTCCACACAGACAGTCACTCGAGGCTGGAATCGAACCCGGGTCCCAGGCGCTGTGAGGCAGCAGTGCTAACCACTGAGCTACCGTGCCGCCCCGATCCAAACAATATTGTTGTTTTTACATTTTTCCATAATTTGTCCACATATCTGTTCCTCTATCACCACCTGCCTGTTGGGAGACCTGTAATACAATCCCATCAAAGTCATTGCATCCTTCCTATTTCTGAGATTTATCCATATGACCTGGCTGGATAAGCCTTCCAAGGTGTCCTCCCTCAGTACAGCTGTGATATTAGAACATAGAACATAGAAGAATACAGCGCAGTACAGGCCCTTTGGCCCTCGATGTTGCGCCGATCCAAGCCCACCTAACCTATACTAACCCACTATCCTCCATATACCTATCCAATGCCCGCTTAAATGCCCATAAAGAGGGAGAGTCCACCACTGCTGCTGGCAGGGCATTCCATGAACTTACGACTCGCTGAGTGAAGAACCTACCCCTAACTTCAGTCCTATATCTACCCCCCCTTAATTTAAAGCTATGCCCCCTTGTAATACCCGACTCCATACGCGGGAAAAGATTCACACTGTCAACCCTATCTAACCCCCTAATCATCTTGTACACCTCAATCAAGTCACCCCTAAACCTTCTTTTCTCTAATGAAAACAGCCCCAAGTGTCTCAGTCTATCCTCATACGATCTTCCTTCCATACCAGGCAACATCCTGGTAAACCTCCTCTGCACCCGTTCCAGTGCCTCCACATCCTTCCTATAGTATGGCGACCAAAACTGCACACAATATTCCAGATGCGGCCGCACCAGAGTTTTATACAACTGCATCATGACCTCAGGACTCCGGAACTCAATTCCTCTACCAATAAAAGCCAGTACGCCATATGCCTTCCTCACCGCACTATTTACCTGGGTGGCAACTTTCAGAGATCTGTGTACATGGACACCAAGATCCCTCTGCTCATCCACACTACCAAGTATCCGACCATTAGCCCAGTGCCCCATCTTTTTGTTATTCTTCCCAAAGTGAATCACCTCACATTTAGCTACATTGAATTCCATTTGCCACCTTTCTGCCCAGCTCTGCAGCTTCTCTATATCCTGCTGTAACCTGCCACATCCTTCCTCACTGTCAACAACTCCTCCGACTTTCGTATCATCCGCAAACTTGCTCACCCAACCTTCTAACCCCTCTTCCAGGTCATTTATAAAAATGACAAACAGCAATGGTCCCAAAACAGATCCTTGCGGAACACCGCTAGTGACGGCACTCCATGAAGAAACTTTGCCATCAACTACTACCCTCTGTCTTCTTCCATCCAGCCAATTCCTAATCCAAATCTCCAACTCACCCTCAATGCCATATCTCCGTATTTTCTGCAGTAGCCTACCATGGGGAACCTTATCAAACGCCTTACTAAAATCCATATATACCACATCTACCGCTTTCCCCTCATCAACCTCCTTCGTCACCTTTTCAAAGAATTCAATAAGGTTTGTGAGGCACGACCTGATATTCTCCCTCATCAGTAATGCAACTCCTCTTTTACATCCCTCTCAATTTCAGCTGAAACTTCTAAATCTTAAGCTACCAGTCCCTCTCTCAACCAAATCTCTATAATGGCTACAACATGATAGTTATATGTATTAAGCTACGCTCTAAGTCCATCTGCTTACCTGACACACTCCTTGCATTGAAACAAATGCACTTAAGACTGCTAGTCCTGCCATGTTCAATAACCTCCCATCTCTGTTCTTTCTTAGTCCTAATCTTTGACTCCTTTTGGGTCATTTTACTTCCTGATCGACTGCATTAGTTCATGCCCTCCTGCCACACTAGTTTAAGCACTCCCAGATGGCACTAGCAAACCTCCCTGCCAGGATATTGGTGCCCTTCAGTTTAGGTACAACCCATCCTTCTTGTACGGGTCCCACTTGCCCAGGAAGATATCCCAATGATCCACATATGTGAAGTCATCCCTCTTACACCAGCTCTTTAGCCACATATTTAACTTTACTATCTTCCTATTCCTAACCTCAGTGGCACGTGACACAGGAAGTAATTCCAATTTACAACTGTAGAGGTCCCATTTTTCAATTTCCTACCTTACTCCCTGACTCCCTTTATAGGACCGTATGTCTCTTTCTGCTTATGTTGATTGTACCAATATGGATTACAACCTCTGGCTGCTCACCCCCCCCCCTTCAGAACATATTGTGCCTGCTCAGAGACATCTTTGACTGTGGTAGCAAGGAGGCAAGACACCATCCTGGAGTTTTGCTTGTGGTCACAGAAACGCTATCTGTGCCCCTGACTATGGAGTCCCTTAACACCACTGTTCGCCCACACTTTGACCCCCTCTGCTGTACAACAGTGCCATTTGTGGTGCCACTAATCTTGTTGCTGATGTTGCTTTCCCCTGAGGCCATTCTCACACACATACACACACACACACACACACACCCCACCCCCTACCACCACCATCATCAAACTGTATCCAAAATGATGTATCTGTTTGAGAGGGGAATGCTCACACAGATTTCCTGCACTGCCTGCCCACACTTACTTATCTTGCCTGTGGTCACTCAACTCTTCTCTGTCTATGTAGCCCTTACTGGTTGTGTGATCAGCATGTTAAACATGTTATCCACACCATTCTCAGCATCATCGATGCTCCACAGTGAGTCCATCCACAACTCCATGCGGCACATCAGGAGCGCAGCTGACCACATTTACTACATACATAGTCAGCATGGACACTGCAATCTGAATCAATACTGTTGAAGCATATTCACAAAATCTCACCATGATGTTTAGTTTTGGTTTTCTTGGAAACTGGCATTGATTAACTCAAAACAAACCAAAGTTGCAGTAGGAAAAGAAGCAGGCTTAAACCCTATACTTGTTTGCTCAAACAACTAAGGACTGTTTCAGAAATGGATAAATAATTTCCCTTGTTTGACCTTTACCAATTTAGTGTTTGATGGTAATCATGGCAGAAATGTGATTGCATGCCCTGTATGTCATTTTTGGGCCCCAAACCTCACCTTGCGTGTCCAAATAACAAGGGTGAATTTAAACACTTAGCACAAAATTCAAAACAGATACTAGCACTAAATGCCTTTACTCAAAGAATGATAATGGTTGAAAACATTTGTTGGGTACGGCAATATGATGTTGAAGTATGTGAAGATCCAATTATTTGACTGACTAGATGAGTTTGAACAAAATCTAAAGGCCTTCCCTTCCCTGACTTTTTCGTTGTAGTGTTAAAGGAAACCAAAGTGAAGACAGCTCGTTTTGATTTAAAAATGGTGTACGCTTTCATGTAGCTTGACCGTGTCTAGTAAAGTTTGTAATCCAATCTTTTCGATCAAATGGTGCACTTCTAACATTTTACAAAATCGCTAGCTGTGTAAGTTGTTCATGAAAATGAAGGAAGTTCGATTAATGGAGATGAACAAAGAAAGAAGTGACGGAAAGGGATGGGGTTGAAGATGGTAAAATAACAAGTGAAAAGAACATCCACATTGAGAGAAGGACAGAGATGTGGCTTGTCATAATAAGAGCATTGTCATTGAGGACTGTGCTCGATGGAGTTCAGAAGGATGAGATGGGATCTGATTGAAACTTACAGAATACTGTGAGGCCTGGATAGAATGCACATGGAGAAGATGCTTTCAATATCAGGAGAGACTAGCACCTGAGGGCACGGCCTCAGTGAAGGGTCAATCCTTTAGAATGGAAATGAGGAGGAATTTCTTCGGCCAGAGGGTGGCAAATCTGTGGAATTCATCGCCACAGAAGGTTGTTGAATTTATTTAAGTCAGAGATAGATTCTTGGTTAGTCAGAGGATCAAAGGCTACGGGGAGAAGGCAGGAGAATAGGATTGAGAAACTTATCAGCTGTGATCAAATGATGGAACAGACTCAGTGGGCCATATGGCTTAATTCTGCTCACATACCTTATTTTCACGTGGACACTGTCCTGAGTGTAGAGGTTATCAAATTGTTTGCATTTAAGAATAAACATAAGTTTTTGGACTTTATTACTTTGATATGAATGCCATTTTCTTTGCAACATTTTGCTTTTGTATTCCTGTTCTTAGGTGAATTGTTATAGTGCATCTCTAGATAGTAGATACAGTAAACTTATTGAAAACCCATCAATAAACAATTGCATTCCTTCATTATGGAGAGTGACAATCTTTGATTAAGCCAATGAGGTTAATTGAGCTAGAAAGACTGCCCTTAAAATTTCCAGCCTTTTTAACCCCGAAATTCTGTTAATTAGATTAATAACCACAGCCATTCTGGTGTATGCCAGATTATATCCAGCTGTCGAAGGATTTTTTTTTTACACTGATCTATGGTTTTGGTGCCAAACATGATTGAAACACCCTTAATGTTTAGGATAGCTATGTTCTTGTGTGTCCACATCTACAGCAAGGAAGGCTGTGATAGGTGGAGTAGTTCTGGTGGAAACTGAATTGAACATTGATCAAATAATTAACTGGTGAGTAGGTGCCATTTATTGGCATTGTTGACATTTCTTGCATCACTTCTTTTATGATTGACTGAAGACCAATAAGATGGATCTTACCAGGTTAAATAGTCTGGGTTTTTTTTGTGATTCAAGGTGGACAATTTTTAACATTGTTTATAGAAATCAATTCTACAGCTATTCTGGAATTGTTATTGGGCAGTGGATTGTTCTCCCAGAATTCATAGCCTTTGCCATGCTACAATTTACGATCAATCATTCGGGGTTTCAAATGCAAGACAGAGAAGGAAACAAGTAAAATTTCTTGACGTGAAGTGGAACTTCTCTTTTTCACAGATGCAACTAAATCTGAGGCTTCCGTGATTGGACATGGTTCTGGACCCTCAGGAAGAAGATTTTTTCAGAATTTGATTAGGGGAATAACCAATTTAGTAGCAGCAAAATATTAAACATCAAAGGTCAAACTGGGGAGAAGAAAATTAGAGATAAAATCTGTTATAAGGATAACCTAAGAACTTTGTTAACAGTTTACTTTTATTTTTGATGAAAATACTGGGAGAGAAATGATTGCGACATAATCACTACCACTCTAAGCACAGGTTATTTTCAGTTAATTGCTGATAAATATGAACGTTACTTCATATTTTGAGGCATTCATTTTAGTGTGAAAGTATCCAAACCGTTTTCCAATTTTGGAAGTGTACAGAATGTATTTTTTAGCACAGAGTGTGTAGCAGCTTAAGAGCAATATAGGGTCATTTAAATGTAAAATATTCTTCCTTAAAATGCTGTATTTAGTTTTGATGCAAGTTATAGTCAATAATAACTGTATAGAGCAGAAAATTACTTAATGATAATTTTTTTAGTGAAACTCAGTTTGATTCATTGTTTTCATTAGATTATTTGCCAGATTGCATTTTCACTGATTGATTGCGGATGAGGTGACAATTTGACCCTTAATCATGGAGTGTCGCATTGAACCTGACATTGAGCTATGACTTGACATTGTTCAGTTGAAAATCCTACATGTTTAAGCTCCCAAGAGTTTGTTAAACAACAGGAGGGTGTCCTAATGGGAATATGGAGTGTTCATTGTGACTCAGTTAATATAGTAGCAATGGGTTTTTCAGCTCCAACCTCATAAATATCCATTCACAATATGAAATTACTTTGTAGAGGGCAGTTGTGTAGATAGAGGTCAGTGATGTTTCTGGGGACATTAAATGTCCCAAGCACTTGAATTCTGTTAAAATCAAATAAAGATTCTGCTGTGTTTAAAAATAGTTGTGTTTTGCCAGTGATTGAGCTCCAACTTAGTTCAGCCTTCAATGAAGTAAAAAAAAATCACTTTTAAAAGATTTAATGTATATGAGAAAATAATAGTCATGCTTTATATAAATGTTTACTGTTAAAAGTTCAAGGAAGAGAACTGACCACTAAAGCTGTTCTTTGTTTAATTCAGGAATATTCCTGTATGATAATTATTTCATCAGTGACAATAGGTTTTAATGATCTGTAGCATTAAAAGTTACAGGACTTCTACTTTATTAATTTTTATTTAAAGTGATCACATTGTCCTAAATAACAATAATATCACTTTATTGCGTATACTTTAAAAATAACTGGTTTTAGGATTAAAATACACAAATAAGGAAATGAACAAAATTAAACTGCCATACAGTAAAGGTTTGAAATCAGCATTCCATACAAAAACAAAGCATGTTTTATGTAGCTATACTCATTTGCTTTGAAGAGAAAAGCATTTTGCTGGCACAGGCAGTTTTGTTTGTGCATTAATATCAGGTTCTTTCAAAATAAGTTAACTTTGCCTGCCAATTGTTCATTGTACAAATGAGGGAATAAATTCCATTGATAGCATCTTGAGCATACATACTTAAAACAACACAATATGTCAAGTAAGACTAATTTATGTTTTATGTTTATACTGACTCTTCACCACTAGAAAAGCAGCTGTTCATAGAAAACTTCCTTTTGGAAGACACTTGCCTACTTTTAAAAATAGAAACATCAGAAAATTCTGTTGTTAATTCAGTAACGTAGAGTCATACAGAATGGAAACAGACTCTTCGGTCCAACCAGTCCATGCCAAACATAATCCCAAACTAAACTAGTCCCACCTGCCTGCTCCTGGCCCATATCCTTCCAAACCTTTCCTATTCTTACACTTATCCAAATGTCTTTTAAACGTTGTAATTGTGCCCACGTCCACCACTTCCTCAGGAAGTTCATTCCATACACGAACCACCCCCTGTGTAAAGCACTTGTCCCTCATGTCTTTTTTAAATCTATCTGCTCTTTAAAAATATGACCCCTAATTTTGAAATCCTCCACCCTCGGGAAAAGACAACTAACATTAACCTTCTCTATACCCCTTATGATTTTATAAACTTATATAAGGTCACCTCTCAAACTCCTACACTCTAATGAAAAAAGTCCCAGTCTATCCCGCCTTTCTTTATAACTCAAACCTACCATACCCAAAAACATCCTGGTAAATCTCTTTTGAACCTTCTTCAGCTTAATAATAGCCTTCCTATAACTGGGTGACCAAAACTGCACGCAGTATTCCAGGAGACGCCTCACCAAAGTCCTGTACAACCTCAACATGACCTTCCAACTCCTATACTCAAAGGACTGAGTGATGAAGGCAAGCGTGCTAAAGGCCCGTTTAACACTGACAGTATATGATTCAAACTTCAAATTATGTACCTGAACCTCTCGGTCCCTCTATTCTATAACCTTACCTTTTACTGTATAAGTCCTGCTCCTGTTTAGTACATTTCATGTTTACTTCATGCTACAATTTAGTTAGTTTTACAAGACATTGACAGATCACAAACATAGGTATTGCTTTTTTCCATTTTTGTGTCAAGTGTCTACTGGAAATTTAACAAGCTTACTGAGGCAATGTATCTTATAAGGCACCAGTTCCATTAAAAAATTTACATAGCAACAGACCTGTTAGAAAATTAGATGTTTCTACAGCTACCAGCTTTTTCCTTAATTAGTTTAAAATGGTTCAAAAGAAATTGTACACCTCTTCCCAACTCATTTGAATATATATTTCTTATTACATTCCAGAAGATCAGTAGCTAAGTTTAGTGAATAATTCAATACAGGACCAGGATACCTAGGTGTACACATGAATGTCAAGTGGGCTGTACTGTCATGCTGCTTTTTCACATGATCACATGATAAATACAAATGCAGTGGACATTTAGCCCATCTTAAATAATCCTTTCAGTACATCGTACTAACTAATTTATCTTTTACAGCATAGAAATATAGTCATAGAGTCAAACAGCATGAAAATAGACTCTTCGTTCCAACCAGTCCACACTGACCATGGTCCCAAACTAAACTAGTCCCACCAGTCTACAATTGGCCCATATCCCTCCAAACCTTTCCTATGCATGAACTTATGCAAGTATCTTTTAAAAGTTGTAACCGTACGTGGATCCACCACTACCTCATTGCACAAGTCACTCTCTGTTTAAAAAGTTGCTCATCGTTCTTTTTAAACTTTTCTCCTCTCACCTTAAAAATGCGCCCCCTAGTTTTGAATTCCCCAAACGAGGGAAAAGACGCTTGACATTAATGTTATCTATGCTCCTCATGATTTTATAAACCTCAATAAGGTCACCCCTCAACCTGCTATGCTCTAATGAAAGAGTCTGTCTTTCCAGTCTATTTTTATATCTCAAAACCTCCAATCCCCACAACATTCTGGTAACTGTTTTCTGAACCCTATCCAGTTTATTAATATCCTTTTTGTAATAGCTGACCAGAACTACAAACAGTACTCGAAGCGGCCTCACTTACATCCTCAACATGACGTCCCAACCCCCACACTCAAAGCTCTGAACAATGAAGACAAACATAATAAACATATTCTTACCTGTCTACCTGTCCGGAGTCAATGTTGAGGACTCCCAGGGCAACTCCGTTCCAACTGTGTACCACTGTGACACCACCTCTTCTGTATTTGTCCTAGTCATGGTGATGTTTGTGACATTGTCCACTAGGCATGATTCCATAAGTATAACTATGGCTGTTGCTTGACTAATCCCAATTTTGGCATTAATCCCTGGATGTTAAGGAGGACTTTGCAAAATTGAAACGGCTGTTGTCTTCTGTTGTTGTTCTATTGTCTTTTCCGGTGCCTAAGTCGATGTCAAATATTTCTGAAAAATTATGACAGTTTCATTCATCTGTACTACCAAAAGATTCATTCCAATTAAGATCACCCTTTGAGTCTTATTCTAATTTGAAATGTCATTTCCTCGTCCTCTGTCAAAATGTGGTTTCAGAGCTCCAACATATATTGTTGAAGTCAAATAAGCTTCTTGGACAACAAGCTGACTAGAGGATTGTCTTCCTGTGGATTAATAAACCTAACATAATTCACTAAATCCAGATAAGAAAGAGAAAATGACTGTGGAGGGAGAGTGCCAGAAATAAGTTTTTACTTTGGTTTTATTCATTCATGGGATCTGGGTGTTGCTGACTTAGTTAACTTAGCCTCCTTAGTTAACTTTGAAAAGATGATAGTGAGCTGTTTCTTTAGCCGCTAAAGTCCATTTGGTGTCATTACCCACACAATGCCATTGGTGGGGGGAGGAGGGGAGTTCAAGGATATTGACCCAGTGACAGTGAAGGAACAGCGATACTTTTCCAAATTAGGGATAGTGTGTGGCCTGGAGGAGGACTTGGAATAGTAATATTCCCATGTGGCTAGCCTTCTCTGCTGCCCTTATCCTTCTAGTTGGTGATGCTGCTGTGCATTGGTGGTGGAGGGACAGAATGCTTGTGGATGCAACGCCAGTCAAGCAAGCTGTTTTGTTAAACTTCTTGATTGTTGGAGTTGCACTCATCTAGGGAAATGTGGAATACCTGTATTCCATCGCATTGCTGAGTTGCACTTTGGACATGGTAGACAAGTTTTTGGGAATCAGGAGCTGAGTTATTCGTGCCATGATTCCTATTCTTGATGCTGTAGTATTTTTTAAATGATTAGTCCAGTTAAGTTTCTGGTCAATAGTAACCTTCAGGTTGTTGAAAACGGAGAATTTAGTCATGGTAATGCTGTTGAATGTTAAGGGGTGATGGTTAGCCTCTTTTTAGAGATGCTCATTGCCTATCACTTGTGTGCTATGAATATGACTTGTCTCTTATCAGCCAAGCCTGGAAGTTGTCTGACTCTTGCTGTTATCGGACAAGGACTATTTCAGTTTCTGTGGAGATGCAAATGGTGCTGGACATTGTACAAAAATCAGAAAACATCTCTTTTTGTGAACTTAAGGTGGAGAAAAGATCATTGGAGAAAAGATCATAGATACTTTGGTCACAAAGCACTAGCCTGAGGAAGTCCTGCAGTGATAGTGATAGGCTGGAACTAAGATAACTGATCTCAACAATTACAGCCATTTTCTTTTGAGCTCGGTATGATTCCAACCAGTTTTCCTCCTGATTACCATTGGCTTTAATTTGCTAGGGCTCCTATGTATCCAGATGTCAAGCTCAGATCTATATGAGAGTTCACTAGTGTTTCAGTTTCAGACCTTGTTATTCCAATATAATTACGTAGCAGCCTACTCAATATGTAAACAATTTTAAATATCCAGGTCATCTCAGGTCACTTGTAACAGCAAAGATTGTTATTTATTTACACAGGAATAGTGGTTCAATTAGTACAATTTTAATTTTATTTCTTCCGTCTGCATTTGTTTCTGTATATATTGGATGTATCCCACTCTCTTTTCCCAAAAGTATAAAATTTTCAATTTCAATAAACTTTACATGTCTTTTCATCATTCCCTTCATTCATACAGATCTTGTAAATGATTCCTTTAATCATCTGCTATTTTTTTGATTGGATGGAAAGAAATGTTTTCAATGTTTCAAGCCTCTGATTTCTAGTCCCCTGAATATTCATGTTTTTAACAAAGTAGTAGTTATAACTATAATTTTTCAAAACTCTTTGTACATGGGGCTTATATCAAAGAACTGAAGAATGCTAAACGCGATACTCCTTTTCAATTAAGGCTAAGAGACAAGTCAATTAACTAATTAACAGCAAAAAGAAACAAAGCATTGGATGCTAGAAATCTGAAATTAAAGCATGCTAATACCAAATTCAGATGGTAACTGTAGAGAGAAACAGTATTAACATTTCACATCATTGACCTTTGTCAGATTTCTGGGGGCTAGCCAGTAGTTGAGCGGTAATGAATGAAACCAATTATCCAGAATCTCAAGATAATGCTCTGGGAAAATGGAGACAAATCCCACCACTACTATTGGAATGTACATACAATTAACTAATAAATCTGGAATTACAAACTCATCATAGAAACAGTGATTCTGTCAATCCTCATAAAAATCTCTTTGATTCACTATTGATCTTTTCAGGAAAGAAATCTGCTGTGCTTGCCCAGCCTGACCTAGGTATGATTCCAGGCCCACAGCAACATGACTCTCAAAGACCCTCAGAAATGGCCTAGAAGGCCACTTAATTGTGCCAAACTGCTGCAGAAAACTCAAAGGGAATGAAACAGACATCCCAGCATTAATTGAAGCACCAGAAGTGACAGCTGCACATTCAACCTTGTCAACACTCCAAACATTTTTTATTAACATCTGAGGGTTTGTGCCAACATTGGGAGGGCTGACCTACAACTAGTTAAGTAATAGTTGGACACAATCATATTCTCAGAATCATACTTTACAATGTCCTAGATACCAACAGATGCCCACTGCCTTTAGGCATCCCCTGTTCCACCAGCACAGACCAACCAAAGGTTGCAGCATGGTGGTCTGCAGTGAAGAGGGACCAGTGACACTAGTCCCCATTTAAAAGAAAGGAATAATCCTACTGATTACCACTAACTTCAGTTGATGGATCACTACTACTTGTTTTTTAATAACAATTAGAAGAAACACTAAGAGTGACAAGTTCACAGAATGTACTACGAGTTGGGACTTTCGTGTCTACCCTGAAGACTGGTTCAGTGGTAAATGATGAAAGGTAGATATATAAGTAACATATGATATATATAATATATAAAATAACCCTAAGCTTTTAGGGTTTAGATTTTTATTAAACAAAACTAGGTCAGACGGTCCTTCCAGAACAGTGACCAAAACCAGAATGTCATAGAGCTTGTGAACTGCTAAAGTGTTCATGGAAAATTGTCTAAACTAGGATCATTTACAACAAATGGACTAACATTGAAGACCGTCAGGTTGTTTTCAGGTTAGAATAATCAAGGATTGAAGTTTAGCTTGGAAAATCCAGAGATTAAACCTTTTTTAAGGCATTTTGAAGGAGACCTGACTGGTATCAAAAGCAAATATAGTTTCTATTCTAGATTTTGTTTCGAGCAATTAAGGGAGTCAGTCACCACAGTAGGAAAGTTTGTTTGTGCAACTTTCAGGACTAGGATTGGTTGATGTGAAATCTGCAGCTTTACCAAAGATAAAAAGTTATAACTTCTGAGTTTTGTGAATACTTATGTGAGAAGACACCAGAATTCATAAACAGGGAAGAGTCAGTTCAGCCAACATAAAGGTTTGTTATAGCGGCTTAATTATGTGGATTTGAATCACAGTGAAATGAAGACTTTGAGGAACAGTTTATATCTTTGATTTGATTTGTTTTTTTATTTTTCTAACTGTTCTATGCTTTTTTTATTTTCATCTTTTGTGTAATAAATTTATGTTCTTAAAAAAGAAATAAATTTGATGTTTTAGAAACCGTTAACATTACAAAAGAGGAAGTTCGGGTGGTCTTAGAGAACTTAAAGGTGGATAAATCTCCAGGACCTGATCTAATGTATCCCAGAATATTGTGGGAAGTAAAGGAGGAAATTGCAAACCCCGCGCAGAAATATTTGTATCATCTATAACTATGGGTCTGGTGCCTGATGACTGGAGGATGGCTAATGTTGTACCTTTGTTTGAGAAAGGTTGTAAGGAGAAACTGGGGAACTATGGACCTGTGTGATATCACTTATGGGTAAATTGTTGGAGGTGATGATAAAAGATAGGATTTATGAACATTTAGAGAGGCAAACATTAGGGATTAGGGATAGTCAACATAGTTTTGTACGAGGAAAATAGTGTCTGACAAACTTGGTTGAGTTTTTTGAGGAAGTTTCTAAAAATATTGATGAGGGCAGAGCAGTAGATGCTGTTTACTTGGACTTCTGTAAAGCATTCGACAAGGTTCTGCATGGTAGATTAATAAAGTTAGGTTACCTGGGGATTCAGGGTGAGCTTGCCAATTAATACATAATTGGTTTAATGGCAGGAAACAGAGTGTGATAGTGAAGGATTACTTTTCGGACTGGAGGCCTGTCACCAGCGGTGTTCTCCAGGGATCGGTTCTGGGTCCACTTTTGTTTGTCATTTATACAAATGATTTGCACGAGACAATAGAAGGCATGGTTAGTAAGTTTGTGGATGACACCGAAATTGGTGACATAGTAGACAATGAAGAAGGTTTTCTAAGATTACAAGGGGATCTTGATCAAATGGGTCAATGGGCTAAAAAGTGGCAGATGGATAAATGTGAGATATTGCATTTTGGTACAACAAACAGGGATAGGGCTTATACAGTTAATGGTAGGGCCTTGGGTAAGATTGTAGAACAGTAGAACCTAGGAATGCAGGTACATAATTCTTTGAAGTTTGCATCACATGGAGAAAGGGTGGTTAAAAAGGCATTTGGCACGCTTGCCTTAATTATTCAGATGTTTACATATAAGAGTTGGAAAATCATGTTGACTTTGTATAGGACATTGTTGAGGCCTATTCTGGAATACTGTGCACAGTTCTGGTTGCCCAGTTAAAGGAAGGATATTATCAAACTAGGGATTGTTCAGAAGAGATTTACCAGCACGTTGCTAGATGTGAAAGTTGAGTCATAAACGCTGGAGACGCTGGGACCTTTCTTTTGCTAGAGCGTAGGAGGTTGAGAGGCGACCTAAGAAGATAATGAGCAAGATAGATGGAGTTAATCATAGTTGCCTTTTCCCTAGGATAGGGATTTCAAGACTAGGAGGCACATTTTTAAGGTAAGAGGAGAAAGATTTAAAACCAAGGGGGCAAATATTTTACACAGAGGGTGGTTCTTGTGTGGAATGAATGTCCTGAGGAAGTGGTACAATTAAAACATTTAGAAGATATTTGGTAAGTACATGAATGGAAAAGATTTGAAGAGATATGGGCTAGGAGCAGGCAGGTAGGACTTGTTTAGTTTGAGATTATATTCAACATGCACTGGTTGGACTGGTTGCTGGGTACTGCTGCCTAAGACATGATTATTGGTCACTTACCTCCAGGAACTATAATTCATGTGAACTGATTCTCAATACCATTGGATTCACCAAAACTTGTCATTTATAATCGTTCCCAGTCTTGTTATGACTAATTTAATTTCTTAATACTTGCATTTGTGCATGGAGTAGCAAAGCAATTCCTTCACAATTTGAGTGTTCTGTTAATAAAAATCTATATTTGATTTCATCTTAAAGGATTGTGCTGCGGGACTGTTTCAAAAATTGGAATCCAAAACTAGGGTTTGGGAACACACTTCAGCCTAACTCCATAAATTATAATGCAGGAAAAGTCTAATTTACTATACCTCATGTCATGGCTTAAAAGGGGGAAAAGCAAGCATAATTTAAATTCATCCCCATTCCTTGTTATCTGACTATACCCTTCATTGTGATGTGTGGCACTGTCACTGTGCTGTGATATATTTCAAACAAACTTAGCAACTCAAAATTGGACATACCATGTAGTACTGTGAGCCATCAGCAGCAGAATTATGTTAAAGAACAATTTGTAACCTCATGGCCCAACATTACCCATTTTATCATTACCATCAAGATGGAAATCAACCCTGGTTTAATGAGGAGTGCAGGAGAGCACCTTGTATACCTAAAAATGAGGTACCAACCTGGTAAAGCTACAGCACATGGCTACTTTCATACCATGCAGCAGAGACAGCATATGATGGACAGAGCTGGGAAACCCCACAAGTAACAAATTCTATTTCATTCAGTTGTGAAAGGTGAAAGGCAAAAGTGAGGACTGCAGATGCTGAAAATCAGAGTCTAGATTAGAGTGGTGCTGGAAAAGCACAGCAGGTCAGGCAGCATCCGAGGAGCAGGAAAATCAACGTTTCGGGCAAAAGTCCTTCATCAGGAATAGAGGCAGGGTGTCTTGTCAAGTAATAGTTGGACACAATCATATTCTCAGAATCATATGTTACAATGTCCTAGGTAGCACCAGATGCCCACTGGCCCTGGGCATCCCCTGTTCCACTAGCACAGACCAACCAAAGGTGGCAGCATGGTGGTCTGGAATGGAGAGGGAGCAGTGACACTAGGCTCCCTGCTTTCAGTTCTGATGAAGGGCTTTTGCCCGAAACGTTGATTTTCCTACTCCTCGGATGCTGCCTAACCTGCTGTGCTTTGCCAGCACCACTCTAATCTAGACTGTGAAAGGTAATGGACAATTATTCAACTTTCCTAAATTGGAGACCCCAAACATATGCCCATTGCCACTAATGAGATGCCCAGCATATCAGTGTAAAATACAAATCTGAAGCATTTGTTCTCATCCCTAGGCCAGGTCTATTTCCAAATCCTGGAGAACAACGAATATCGACTAAGAGGTAACAATTGTGCCACGGAACTGCCAAGAAGTGACCATCTCCAAGAGATCATCTAGCCACATTCCCTTGGCATTCAATAGCATTGCCATCATTGAAATCCCCACTACGTATATCCTGGTGATTACCATTCACCAGAAATTTAATTAGATGCACCATATAAATGCTTTGATCATATTGCACACAAATAATGACTAGAGAGATTAGGGAGTAAATCATCAGGATGGAAAATTAGATTTAAAATTATTTGGAAAGAAGAGGGTGGCATTTAGGGCAGCTTATAGAGTGGTTGAAGGTAAATAATGTGTGTCCCATGGTGTTTATCCTCTGTCAACTATGCAAAATCAGTGATTTAACATTTTCAGGTGATACCAAATTAGGTAATATAATTAAATATTTGGAAGAGGTAGTTAAGCTACGGTAGAATATGGGATAGTATAAAGATATTTTGGGAGCAAATCTTAGCAGGACTTATAAGGTCCTAGGGAGTGTTGCCGAACAAAGAGACCTTGGAGTGCAGGTTCCTAGCTCCTTGAAAGTGGAGTCGCAGGTAGATAGGATAGTGAAGAAGGCGTTTGGTATGCTTTCCTTTATTGGTCAGAGTATTGAGTACAGGAATTGGGAGGTCATGTTGCGGCTGTACAGGACATTGGTTAGGCCGCTGTTGGAATATTGCATGCATTTCTGGTCTCCTTCCTATCGGAAAGATGTTGTGAAACTTGAAAGGGTTCAGAAAGGATTTACAAGGATGTTGCCAGGGTTGGAGGATTTAAGCTATAGGGAGAGGCTGAACAGGTTGGGTCTGTTTTCCCTGGAGCGTCGGAGGCTGAGGGGTGACCTTATAGAGGTTTACAAAATTATGAGGGGCATGGATAGGCAAAGTCTTTTCCCTGGGGTGGGGGAGTCCAGAACTAGAGGGCATAGGTTTAGGGTGAGAGGGGAAAGATATAAAAGAGACCTAAGGGGCAACTTTTTCACGCAGAGGGTGGTACGTGTATGGAATGAGCTGCCACAGGAAGTGGTGGAGGCTGGTACAGTTGCAACATTTAAAAGGCATTTGGATGGGTATATGAATAGGAAGGGTTTGGAGGGATATGGGCCGGGTGCTGGCAGGTAGGACTAGATTGGGTTGGGATATCTGGTCGGCATGGACGGGTTGGTCCAAAGGGTCTGTTTACATGCTGTACATCTCTATGACTCTATATAATTGGCATTCAGTTTAGTAACTGCAATGTGATTTGAGACATGACTTGGATGGAAAATGTCATTTCTGAGCTACAGGGTTGGAGGTTTTGAGCTATAGGGAGAGGCTGAATAGGCTGGGGCTGTTTTTCCTGAAGGCTGAGAGGTAACCTTAAAAAGGTTTATAAAATGTTGAGGGGCACGGTAAATAGACAAGGTCTTTTGCCTGGGGTGGGGTGTCCAAAACTAGAGGGCATAGGTTTAGGGTGAGAGGGGAAAGATTTAAAAGGGACCTAAGGAGCAACTTTTTTACGCAGAGGGTGGTGCGTGCTTGGAATGAGCTACCAGAGGAAGTGGTGCATGCTGGTACAATTACAACATTTAAAAGGCATCTGGATAGGTATATGAATAGGAAGGGTTTGGAGGGATATGGGCAAAGTGGTGGCAAATGGGACTAGATTAATATAGTATATCTGGTCGACATGAACGAGTTGGACTGAAGGGTGTGTTTCTGAGTTGTATATCTCTATGACTCTATATTGATCAAGTTTGCATGTTGCATACACAATTTGTAACACAGGTATGGATGAATGACTATGTCACTTTGTGAAGTTATTTCAAAACTTAATCTGTGACAGTTATTGTGAAAAACTGATCTGATAAGACACTTTCACATTCTTATTGGGTTAATGACACCTCACTGTCACGTCAATTATATTACAATCACTTCTTGTAATTAGTTGGGACAGATGTTACAATATCTGATCCGCCTTCATAGCAAACCATTTAAAAGAATGGAGGTTACTTTAGTAAATGCAATAAAACCTAGCAAAATAAATCACAAATCTCAGTGCAGTTATTAGTATATCAAGAGATATTAACGATGGACAACAGTAATAACTTCTTAGCAATTATGCATCAATGCATAACAATTTTACATTTCAGTGCAGCCACTGATGGGTCCATTAGATTTTTGTAATTGATATTAATGGATTATTGCTACAATTTTAAAATATTATGCATCATTGTCTAAGACTTGTCGATTTAAATTTCAAGCAAAATTCAACATTTTGTTGAAGTGGTGATAAATTGTAAGCTACAGAATTTCACAATGATTTTTTCAGACTCCTGAATTATTTGTGACCTTGCTCATTGATCAGGTCAATCTGTTGCATGAAATGAAAGACAACCATTTATTTAGTAAGAATGCAAAATCTTGTAATGTGCCCCTAATTTAGTTGCTATGTCTTTTGTGTAAAATTACATTGTAGGAATGTAGTAAAGCATAATATGACAACTGGTCATTTGATCCTTTCAATCTTGCCGTTCCACAAATTCCTTTTTACCTTTCTTATTCAATTTTGGGAGGATTTAAGCCATTTCAGGCCATTTAAGTTTCTGATTGGAATATCAAAGGGACTACTTTGAGGTCAGCTGGCAATTACTTGGTTTCCTCTCGTCTCATACTGGCAGCTCTCATCTCTGCAGTCCTCTTTTACAGTGATAACACCTTCGGCTCAGTATACCTTACCTTACCTGATCATGTTCCGAGAAACATCTTCCTCACCCTAATCCTCTCCAACACATAAATATATTTTCAAGATAGCATGCTTATGGTAGCACAGTGTTCCAACTGTGGCCTCATTAGGCACAAAGTCAGAATCTTGAAGGTTGTGGTGGGGCAGCACAGTAGTTAGCATTGTGGGTTCTGGGTTCAATTCCAGTCTTTGGTCACTGTGTGGAGTTTGCATATTCTCCTTCTATTGCCTGGGTTTCATTTGGGTACTCCAGTTTCCTCCCACAGTCCAAAGATATGTAGGTTAGGTAGATTGGCCATGCTAAATTACCCATAGTGTCCAGGGATGTGCTTTTTCGATGGGAGACGGGCTATGTGGAGTTATGAGATAACTTACTCAAGATATTAAATTTTGCAGTTGCCTGTATTATAGTACAACCATGCAACAGATCATTGCATCGAAACAGACATAGATGAGTACACCAACCTGAAAATTGCTATCAGAGATTTCTAACCTCAGTATTCCTAGCCTCTGACCTGCTGTTGTAGTGGCTCCAGGATTTGAATGATTTCTTTTTCAAAAGAGGCATTATTAAATAGATACATATCTGCAAATAACTCTGGAGATCATATTGTCATGGATCAGAATCGGATATGGTGTTCTTTCCATGTGGTCACACTTTATTTAGACTCATACCTGGAATGTATTAACAGTAGCAATCAGTTTCAGTGACCGAGTAATTATGTATCGTATAAACTCTATGTAGTAGGCATTAGAAAAGAAGCAAGAAAATTATGGGAAAAATCGCTAGTGACATAGAAACTGATGATTACTTTCGTGACCTCTAAGCATCCAAACAAAAAATGACAGTTTGTGTTCCTAATCAACCCATTTTTACAAAACTTAAATTCCTAATTCCTCCTCACTGCTGGATTGCTATGTCCTATGTGCTGAAAAATATTGAATTTTGCAGTTGTAAAGATGATGAAACTATCAGTATTGCCTGTCACCAGCAGTGGTCCCTTGCAGATGAGGATGACTCTGTTCCACACTCAGGGTGAGTCTGTAGGTTGCATGTACAGGCTGATGTGACTGCCACAGGCTGTGTTACACTTGGAGCAGAAGGTGGTTGAGGGAAGGTGTGAGTCGAGCGTTGGTGTGTGGCAGTGCGCTCCTTTCACTGTTTTTGCCTGGCTTCAGCTTTTTCCTGACAGCAAGTCTCAAGGTATTTGATGCCTTCCTGGATGCTCCTCCTCCACTTTGGACGGTCTTAGGCAAGTGATTCCTAGGTGTCTGTGGGAATGCTGTACTTCACCAGTGAGACCTTAAGGGTATCCTCTGTCCACTTGAGCCTCACATGTCATTTTAAAGCTGGGAGTAGAGCAGCTGCATGGGGAGTCTTGTGTCGATCATGTGGATGACATGCCCAGTCCATCGTAACCAATGAATGGTCATTAGTGCCTCAATGCTGGTGTTGGTACATCTTTCTTCCCAGCGGATTCATAGGATCTTGCTCTGGCAGCGTTGGTGGTACTGCTCCAGCACTTTGAGGTGTCTGCTGTAGACAGTCAATGTCTTAGAGCCATATAAGAGGATAGGAGCCACAACAGCTCTGTAAACCATGATCCTGGTGTCGGATCTGATGTTGTTGTCCTCGAACACCCTTTTCTTCAAGTGGCCGAAGGATGTGCTACCACTGGAGGTGGTGCAGGATCACTTCATCAATACCTGATTTGGCCAATAGGATACTCCAGACACATTGGAAGTGGTCACTGGGGGTTCAGTTCACAGTGTCAGGCCAGGTTGGTGAAGGACCTTCATCTTGCAGGTGTTCAGGATGAGACCCGTGCTCTCATATGCCTCTGTAAAAGTGCTGACTCTGAGATTGCACATATGCAAGCCTGTATTACAATATAAACCATTCAACAGGTCATGGCGTTGACGCACGCACAGGTGAGTGCACTAACCTGAAAGTTACTGTCAAAGATTCTCATTTTGCTCTGAACTTGGGCTAGTTGACCACTTGTTTTATTATTAAAGAACAGTAAATGTTTGCCATTTCTTTAGAGATGCAAGGTGCCTATCTCGCTGCTATTAAAAAATCCTGCACATTTAATAAAGACAGAATTAAATCTGGAGATTTTAATAAGGAAATTACACAAAACATTTATGCTATTCAGGGACTTAACTTTTTGAATTTATTTTTCTCCTAAATAGAAGCCTGCGAAGAATAAGTAAGGAAAAAAATATTTCCTACCTATAGCCCCCCAGTGTTGTACACCTCGGATGTAGTGGGAATCCTGGGCTGGGAGCAATGAGGAAGAGACAGGCGACATGCACAGGCTGATAAAGAACCTTTACTCGATTCAGAGTGTATAGGAAAAGGCTGTCTTTCAAGAGCATGTTGGATGAGCAGCTTATGTTTTAACAGAATCGGCAGGCTACTGTTTATACTAAAGGAAGCCCTTTAGCTGCACTCTAAATTTAATATTTCCTATCAGGATAACAGTACTCAGATCTTCCATAAGGATCATTTTAGCCAGGGACTGTAAACATATGCAACATGGTCCACAGTGCAGTGGGGTCCTGTGTTCTATTATGGATGTCATATTCTGGGGAGAGGTTGATGAATCCTATATTCCACTCAAGGCACAAAATAACACATCTGTCACACACATCAACAAGATTCGTTTGTTCACTACAGAATCATAGAAGGAGGTCTTTCGGCCCACCATGCCTACACCAATTCTTCAAATGAGTATCATTACCTACTTTATATCCCCATACTGTTGCATATTATTTCCATCAAATAATCATGCAAACCACTCATGATTGCCTCAATTTGACCTTCCTCCACCACAATTTCAGACAGTGCATTTCGTACCCTAACTACTTGCTGTATTAAAACGTTTTTTCCTTCCCCTTTTATTTGTTTCTTTCGCAAATCTCATTAAATGTGTACCCACTCATTCTTGATCCTTTCACAAATGGGAACAGTTTCTGCCTATTTACCCTATCCAGATTCTGCCCACCCCAAACAGATTTCTTTGAGGACCGACATGATCCAAAAAAAAACTCCAAGAGAACTGTGGATGCTCTAAATCAGAAACAAAAACAGCAGTTGCTGGAAATGTGCAGCAGGTCTGGCAGCATCTGTGAAGAGAAATCAAAGTGAACATTTCCGGTCCTGTGACCCTTCCTCAGATCTAATTATTGCTAGCAGGAAACGTTACAATTGGACTAAGGGTCTAGATTAGAGTGGTACTGGAAAAGCACAGCAGTTCAGGCAGCATCCGAGGAGCAGTAAAATCGACGTTTTGGGCAAAAACCCATGGACTAAGACAAATGAAGATTTTATCAGGTTGCCAAAAAAAGGTAATAAGCCTGAAAATTGAGTTTTTTTGAAGAAATCAGTAAAGGAGGACAAAGAAACTTGTAAGCGAGAATAGAAGAAAATAACAAGAAATGTAGAAATAGGCTGTAAAAGCATTTATGGGCTAAATACCGTCAGAGACGAGAATTTGTAAAGGAGAGTGAGGAAATAGCAGAGAAACTAAAACAGATCGGCAATAGCAGGCTGGGAAATGGGAAAGCAACTTAATTAGGCAAGGTGAAGGCATCATAAAATCCTGTTGCCTTTCTACCTCCACCCAAATTACATTTGGGGGAAGAAGGCCCAAGCTCCAATCTCCCACTTCAGTGCTAACTGCGGCACCCCCAGTGGTCAATTAATGACCAGTTAAGGACGTATTCCCATTTGGGCTGCAATTATCTCGGCTTCAGGCGGAATGAAAAAGACTTGGCCCAGCGGACTAGCAAATCGGATCGGACAGGCTATCAATGAGGGGAAGGTGTGCATGATCAGTGAATGGACACAGGGCAGTAGATTGCCTGCTGAGGGTCAAACCCCTGCCCTTCCTTCTGAGTGCTTGGTCCTTGCAATAGTAACTGTCCATCAAGCTACAACAACAGCCTTCCTTTGGCATTGGTAAGTGCAAAAGCTGCTGTCAGGTCTCACCGACCAATGCTTCATTTCAGTGAAAAGCCCACTGTTGTCCTCAAAGTTGCCGGATTGGAGGAGACTACTTGGTCCTTGGTCTGACAAATCAACTCTGGTCTTCTGCCATCCTTTTAGCAATTGAGCAGGATATCCAATGAAAACAGAAGATTCCACCAATAGTATCTGTTTTCACAGCAGAAGATGCAAAATACCTCCCACGGAGAGCCATTTCAGTGGAGAGTGAAGATTCAGAACTGAGGGAAATTTGTAGTGAAATTAGTGGGCCTAAAAGTTAATGAAACCAAAAGAGAAAATGCTGGAAAATCTCAGCAGGTCTGGCAGCATCTGTAAGGAGAGAAAAGAGCTGACGTTTCGAGTCTAACTGACCCTTTGTCAAAGCTGAGACAAAATGGAAAACAGGGGAGAAGGGTAGCAAAGGGGGAAGAGGAGAGGAAAAAGGTGATAAGAGAATGGGGAGCGAGAGAAAGAGAGACAATCGAGAAATATGAGGTACAGAAGTGAAAAAAAAATTAAAAAAAGGTAAATAAAATTACAGAGCAGAATGAAAACAGAGGGGTCAAGATGGGATAATCATCTGAAGTTGTTGAATTGAATGTTGAGACCGGCCGGCTGTAACGTGCCTAGTTGGAAGATGAGATGCTGTTCCTCCAGTTTGCGTTGAGCTTCACTGGAACATTGCAGCAGGCCAAGGACAGACATGTGAGCATGGGAGCAGGATTGTGTGTTGAAGTGGCAAGCCACGGGAAGGTTCGGGACCTGATTGCGTACAGACCGAAGGTGCTCAGCAAAGCGATCACCCAGTCGGCATTTTGTCTCTCCGATATAGAGGAAACCACATTGGGAGCATGAATGCAATAGACCAAATTGAAAGAGGTACAAGTGAAACGCTGCTTAATCTGAAATGAGTGTTTGGGGCCTTGGAATGTGAGCATGGAAGAGGTAAAGGGGCAGGTGTTGCACCTTCTGCGATTGCATGGGAGGGTGCCGTGTGTGATGGGAGAGGTGTTAGGTGTGATGGGAGAGGTGTTAGGTGTGATGGGAAGGTGCCGTGTGCGATGGGGAGAGGTGTTAGGTGTGATGGGAAGGTGCTGTGTGTGTTGGGAGAGGTGTTAGGTGTGATGGGAAGGAGCCGTGTGTGATGGGAGAGGTGTTAGGTGTGATGGAGGAGGGGACTACGTTGTCCCAGAGGGAAGGATCTCTGCGGAATGCAGACAAGGGGAGGGAAGGGAAGATGTGTTTAGTGGTGGCGTCGTGTTGGTGAGTTGGCGTAAATGGTGGAGGATTATTCTTTCATGTGAATGCTGGTGGGGTGAAAGGTGAGAACAAGAGGGACCCTATCCTTGTTCTGGGAGGGGAAGGAGGGGGTGAGGGTCGTGGCGTGAGAGATGGACCGCACGCTGTCGAGAACCCTGTCAACAACTGTAGGTGGGAAGCCATGGTTGGAGAAAAAGGAGCACATATTAAGAGCAGCACTTTGGAAAGTGGCCTCATCGGAACAAATACAGCGGAGGCGAAGGAGCTGAGAGAAACGGATAGAGTCCTTAGAGGACGTAGGGTGAGAAGAGCTGTAGTCCAGATAGCTGTGGGAGTCAGTGGGCTTGTAATGGATATTAGTGGGCAGACTATTGCTGGAAATGGAGACAGAAAGGTCAGGAAAGGAAGGCAAGTGTCAGAGATGGGCCAGGTGAAGGTGATGGAGGGATGGAAACTGGAAGTGAAGTTTATGAATTTTTTCAGGTCAGGACGAGAGCATGAAGCCGCACCGAAATAGTCATCGATGTACCGATAAAGCAGTTGTGGGAGGGGACCCAAGTAGGCCTGGAACAAGAAATGTTCCACATACCCCATGAAAAGGCAGGCATAGCTAGGACCCATGCGGGTACCCATTGCTACACCTTTGATTTGGAGAAAATGGGATGAGTTGAAGGAGAAATTGTTGAGAGAGAGAACATGTTCAGCCAGGCTTTGACAAAGGGTCAAAGACTCGAAACGTCAGCTCTGTTCTCTCCTTACAGATGCTGCCAGACCTGCTGAGATTTTCCAGCATTTTCTCTTTTGGTTTCAGATTCAAGCATTAATTTGCTTTTATTTCAAAGTTAATGAATCCTGGACCTGATGAGCAAAATCCCGGAGTGTATAAACAGATAGGCATAGAGGTAGTAGTTGCTTTGGCAACCACCTTCCAAAAATCTATGGATTTTGGAATGGTTCCTACAGATTGAGGTAATCCTTTTTAAGTGGAACTACAGACTTACTAGTTGGATATCAGTTGTCAGAAGAATGCTGGAAGCTACTATAATGGTTGTGATAATTGGTTACTGAGTAAAATAATGGGGAAGATGGGCAGGGTCAGCATGGATTTATGAAAGAAAAGACCTTTTCTGAGGGTGTAACTAGCAGAATAGGGAGGGGGCAACAATTGGATGTAATGAATCTGGAATTCCAGGAAGCTTTTATTAAGATCCCTCAAAGAAGTTTAGTAAGTAAAGTTAGGGCACTTGGGATTGGGGATAGTAAACTGGCAATGTTTAAAAAAAAAAGTTTCCTTCTTAGATCAGTAGGCTGTGCCTTATGGATCAATGCTTGGGCGCCAGCTATTCACAATCTGTATCAATGATTGACAGTGCCTTTGTGTTCTCCCTAATCCGTTCTGCCAAGCCTTTCTCGTGCTCCCTCCTGGCTCTCCTCAGACCATTTATGAGTTCCTTCCTCGCCTGCCTGAAATTCTCTAGAGCTGAGCTTGACCCTAGCTTCCTCCACCTTATGTAAGCTACCTTCTTCCTTTTGACGAGAAGCTCCACCGCTCTCGTCATCCAAGGTTCCTTTATCTTACCCCTCTTGCCTGTCTCAGAGGGACATATTTATTCATCACTCGCAACAATTGTTCCTTAAACAGTCTCCACATGTCCATAGTGGGAGGAAACTGGAGCACTCGGAGGAAAACCACACAAACACTAGGAGAATGTGCAAAATCCACACAGACAGTTACCCAAGGCTGGAATTAAACTCTGGTCCCTAATGCTATGAGGCAGCACTGTTAACCACTGAACCACCGTGAGTCCCTGAGTGGGCTATAGGGGCATGAAAGGAGGGAGACAGTGGAGAGGCAGGAGGAGGGGCATGGACAGGGAGGTGGAGAGAAGGTGAGGGTCAGGGAAGGAGCAGAGAAGGGGATACGACTGGAGAGATACTGTGGGGAGGGTAAGAGGCAGCGGAGAGGGCAGCAAGGAGGGGATTGAGCATGCAGAAATTATGCTGATAACTGTGCCCACTGAGAGGGCAAGCAGTCAGTTGTGAGGGGCAAGAGGATCTGCCCAGGGGAGTTATATAGAATCTTTGTATTGGGTAACTTGATAGTTTGCTGTCCTTGTCTAAGAAAGGATGTACTTGCAATCAAAGTAGTGCAACAGAATATTTGCGATGGTGGATGAGAAGCGATTGAGAAAAGTGAGCATGCATTCTCTAGAGTTTAAATGAAAAGTTATCTACAGGGTAGCTACAGGAAGGATGTTTCCTTGGCTGGAGTATCTAGAGTGAGGGGAGTGAGTGAATAATAGGATGGCCATTTAGAACAGAAAGTGGTAAACCTTTGGCATCCCATCCCGTGGATGTCTGTGGAGGTTCGGTTGTAATCTAGACACCTGAGAGGGGCCTCTCGGTTCCGTGATTGGTCAAATAAACACTAGCAGCTCGATCTCTTTTAACAAGTTTTAACAATTTATTACGGCGCTGGGCATAGGTTATCCAGCAACGCAGGGGTTAAGCACCTCTATGTACTCTGGAAAAGCTGTGCATAATCTTAAAACACAGACAACTTTTATAGGTCTTTTAACAAACAGAGCAACCTTAATTGCAAAATTAATCCAATAAAATGAAATGATATGACAAATAGGCATAAAATTAAGTCAATGATATTTCCTGGGAACTGACTTGTTTTGCGCTTCTTTATCTCTGGGGACACCTGGTTTCCAAGGTCAATTTAGGATACTTTAATAATGTCATATCTTACTTAGTTAATTCATACTGTGAACAGGGCGTTGTTTGCTAATCTCTTTCAATTAGTTCAGGAATGCAGTTTTCAGCAGAGTTAGATGCCATTGCTCCTAGAAGCCGTTTTGTTATATTATTTTATATTACTTGCATTACAAAGCCATTTTTTAGAGGCATGCATTAAATAGTTGCTCCTGACAACAGCCTAAATCCAGATTTTAGATCCTCACAGTCTTTGAGTATATTCAAGACAAAATTTATACTATTCCTTTTTACGATAAACGATACAACAATAATTACTCAAATCTTATTTTGAAATAAAATGTCTCAAATGTGGAAAACTGATTTAACGATGACTAAAGGACAGTAAAATCTATTGTAAACAGAATGTACAAGTAGAAAAGTCAGTTTAAATCACATTCTGTAGCCAGCAAGCAAGCTGATAATTAACCACTGTCCAAAGCATGCACTGAATTAATCTGGGATTAAAAAAAAGAACAGGCTGAACGTTGTGGTTGTTGTGATGGTGAAACTGTCAGCAATAGATTTCTAGATATTAAGGGAAGATGGTGGTAATATGGGAAAATGGTTTTGTGGTGGAAGATCAGCTATCATCTGATTAAATAGTCAAGCAGTCTCAAGAGTCAAAAGACTCTTCCTACTACCATTACTGCAATACTTGTACTATCGTTGCTAACTCTTACACTGTTACCAATTTGCCTGTCTCAAAGTTAAACATCATGAGGTATTTAGTTCCTAACTTTGGTCACTTTACCATTATGGAGATATTGATTAAGTGAAACCTGTTTATTCCTGTCAGCTATTAATTCCTTTAATTTGTTCCAAACAGATAGAGTGTCTTCCGCTTCGACATTACCAACTAGTTCCTGATGTCGCCCAACCACTTTTGGTACTCTCACTGTTCCTTCTTGACTCACTCTGCTTATTTTTTACCCAAAATGCTGTTCTGCTCCAGAGCCATGCTATTTCCCTGTTTTCCTTTTAATTTATCCTTTCCGGGCTCCTCCCATCATTCTTGATCAGTAAGCAGTAATGACATAAATATAAATCTCAAGAAACAATAAACAATCAACCTTTCAAGAATAGCAAATATTAAAAAATAACACACAGCCCCTTGCACTGTTGCAGTAAACCTCAAGCACAAGTGCAATTAGTGAAATGAAGTGGACTTTGCAAGACATAATATCCTGCTGTCTCTTGGCTGTACCCTTCCCCATAACCTGTCAGGTTTAACTGTTCACTATTAAATTTAAAAGCAGGAATGTACTTCTGAGGCTCTATAAGAATGGTCCAAGAAATGAAAAGTTCAACAAACGAGGAATGTTCAAGGACTCTGGGACTATACTCAATGGAGTTTAGAAGGATGAGGAGGGGATGTAATTGAAACATAAAGAATACTGAATGGCCTGGACAGAGTAGATGTTGGCAAGATGTTTCCATTGGTGGAAGAGACTAGGACCTGAGGTCACAGCTTTCAAGTAAAGGGAAGACCTTTCAGAGCGGAGGTAAGGAGAAGCTTCTTCATCCAGAGACTGGTGAACCTGTAGAATTCATTGTCACAGAAGGCTGTGGAGGCCAGGTCATTGAGTATATTTAAGACAGAGATAAATAGGTTCTTGAGTATCAAGGGGATCAAGTGTTACGGGGAGAAGGTGGGAGAATGGGGTTGAGAAACTTATCAGCCATGATTGAATGGCAGAGTAGACTAGATGGACTGAATGGTCTAATTCCTGCTCCTGTGTCTTATGCTCTTATCTGCAGAAATCTTGGGAATGGGCTGCTCCTGCCTACTCAAAGACTGACTGTAAAAAGTTGCATATATTGGATGCACAGCTAGCACATGGGCCTTCACTGTATGTGCACTACAAGCCTACAAAGGGAGAAAAACTGTGGGTGTGATCTCAATTATAGCTGTATTAGATGTATTGATCTCAAATGTTTCTACAAAAATTTAGTTAAGAATACTTAAAGCAATTTGTCTATATTGAGAACAAATTAAAATAGTCTGTATACAGTGGATACCCGTGTATAGGTCAAATTTTGAAGACGGTTTTTTAATCTGAAATTAGGGGGTCGACTTATACACGAGGTATTGTTTCCGAAGGGATGAATATTTATGTACAAAATAGATAAAATGGGAAATTTACCTTCCCGGCAGCCCCCTAGTCCCGGGTGTGGAATGTTCCCTGTAATACGTTCGGGCTGTAGTAAACTGCAGGTAACTGAAACCCACTCCGCAGTTACGGCGGTCGCCCTGTACTGTTGTACCATTACAGTAAATATGAAAACCTGGAGCTGAGCGTGACGACTGACTGACTGGAAGACCAGGAACAGAGCGGTATGGCCAGCAGACTAGAAAGCAGGAGCAGAGCATAGCGACTCATCAATGTTGATCTGTAATGGTGAAGAACTAGGGTCGACTTATACACGTGATATATGGAAAATACAAGATTGTTTGGCCAAAATAAGGGGTTGACTTATACATGAGGTTGAACTATACATGAGTATACTTGGTAATCAAGACTTGCATTCAACCAATAGCAAAGATTCTCACCAAAGTCCTTCAGTTCCTGTTCATGGAGCAGCAAATCAGCCATCTGATTGCAAATATAGGGCAATGTAATATCTAGCATGTGTAGTGCCATCAAGCAGGAAAAACCATAAATCATGTTACAGAATTCTCACACAGACCAGCCAGGAAATAGTAAAAAAATGTTAATTATCATTCAATCATTTTACAGGGAGCAACTAAAAGATTGAGAGGTACATAATGTAGCAGCAGAAATCTTTAAAATTAATTTTAATCTGTGCAATTTCATTTCTCATGATAGAGAAACTTAACATTCCACAATTAAAGAATTTGTTTTTCAAACTTGGAAAGTGATTCAATAGTAATTGATTAAAACTCTCAGCAATTCAAATGATTCCAAGATTTCTGAGGACTTTAACACTGAACTCAGCAGAGAAGCTGTGAATCACTAACATCAACTCCGGGATTTCTATGCATGTGTAGACGCTAGCTGTTTCAGTCAGTTTCAAAGTGTAATAAAGGCAGATGCTGACAGTTTCACCATCCCAACAACCACAGAGTTCAGGCCACTTTTTTTTATCTGGATTAACTCAATAAATGCTCTGGATAGTAGTTAATCAGTTTGTATGCTGGTTACAGTATGCTACTTAAACTGACCTTTCTACTTATGCATTCTGTTTTCAATAATTTCTACAGGTCTAGAGTCATATTTAAATCAGTTTCCCATATTTGAGATGTTTTACTAGAAAGTAAGATTCTAGTAATTATTGCTGCATCATTTATAGTAAAGAGGAATAGTATAAATTAGTAGATTTGCAGTTCTAGCACGGTGGATAAAATTTTTTAACTTCAAGAAGTAGAAAAACAAATCTCCATTGCATTTATTTTGTTTTCCCACAGAATGTTACATTAGGCAAAAGATTGCGAGTGGATGTCCTTTGAAAGTGCTCCTTATGGAATATCCTGCATTGTCAGCTTCTGTTTGGTGACTTTTAGAAGAGTGAACCATGCATGACATAGAAATATTACTTGCTGTGCATTAGTGATTTCCCAAGTGCTTGTATTGGGTAGTAATGTGCTGAGAAAGTGCTCTATATCAGTCCACACTCAGTACATGTCCACTGGTAAAAATGCTCTTGCTAGAAATTACATTAGTAATGAAAAATCCATTTAAAGTACATATCTTCCACCTACTTTACAGTGTATTGGAGTTCTGAAACATTTGATTAATCTTTCATAAACATTTGAAGTGTGACAGCTCTGTGGCCTTGTAAATGCATATATAGTGCACTATCCTACTTGGCCATGTGTCATCATGAAAGCCCACTGAGACTCTGTCAGAGAAAGTGCCATAGTAGCAGAGTTATGACATGTTAAAATATACTCATTACTGTTGAAATAGAATACTATAGTGTTTAACATGTATATTATCTTAAATTTCACTTAAGCATATGCTTTACAATTTTCATTGATTGAAGCATGGTAGCATGATTTTGTGATTACTGTGTTATACTTTGATATGATTTGTTTACCTGCACAATTGCAATCTCACTTATGTTACTTGATGCCCATGGTCTTGAATCTTCATGTGCCATTTATTCAGTGGATTCACAATGAGGGATAAAAGTTAAATCCAGGGATAATCTACAAGTAAGAAATATGCACATGCTGTATTTGAAAGTAGTTGAATTTAAAAGTTGAAAATTAAAGCTAAATCAAATTCTGTTTTACCCTTTAAATATTTTTGTAAGTTGTTGCAGTAAATTAATGGGATTGCATACACTCTCACCGTTACGAAAACAATTGCCTTGTGTCAAAGACCATTGTGTTACTTGCATTCTTCTCTGAATAAGTCTTAGAAAGGTCACCTATAAAGTCCTGAAGATATTTGTAGTAGCTGTGAAATTGTTAACTAAAACTTTGCATTAAATTTTCAACTGGCCATTAGGCAGAGGAAGTCCAATTGAAACTGTCTGAGGCTAGCATCATTTCTGTAGTATAAGCATTCCATCATTAGCTTCCTGACCTTTTTTAGAACAGCTCACCAATTGGCAGGGCAGGATATCTAGTGGCGTCAGCACAAATCCTAGCTGGATCAAAGAAGTTTAAGAGAAAGCAAATATTCCCACGTGTGAGGCTGGAGATTCAGGTGTGCGAGGAGAGAGGGCAATTTTTCCATGACTTGGAAAGGCTTTAATGCTGCTCTGGACCGAAAAGAATTGTTGACAAACCATTTTTTAAAAAAAATCTTTTGAATAATCTTCAACTGCTGACTGAAGGACTAGTATTTGTACAGCATCTCTGTCTGTCGTGGCAGATAATGCGATTGCTCCCAGGATGAATGCCTAGTTTAGACTGTTCAATGCCAAATAGCAATGGATTGAGCTTGTACAACATACGCTGACAAATTTGTAATTTATTATTGCATCAAGATCCTGTTGTCATCATACAGCCTTATTTAAGAAGGGAGAGTGAGGCTCCTGAAGCATGGTACTTGCATGGTTTTGTGATTATTGTGTTATGCTTTGATGTGATTTGCTTCCCTGGACAATTGCAATCTCACTGATGCCTAATGCCTTGAATCTTCACCTGCCATTCATTCAATGGATTCAAAATGAGGGATAAAAGTTAAATTTGTCTTTTTCTGGCCATTAGTTTCAAGGCTGCCGTCAAATGGCAGAGGTGGACATAGTGAGAAAGTGTAGTAGGAGCTGTGCTACTGGTTTGGTTTGTATTGCTCTCTAAAGTAGGCCAATGAAAATTGCTTCCCTCATTTTCATGTACAGTCAATTTCTCTTTGGCTGGAACAAACGCAGTGGCCTTTAATATTTTCTCTTGAATTAATAGCCAAAAATTCAAACTATTTCAGAAACAATTGTAAAAAAGTTGTAATTTGAACTAATATTTTGTATCTGTTTTCTATTGACAGGAATCCCATTGCTGAAGATAGTGTTTTCAGGGTATGAACATTTATCCCTCATCTCTGTTCCATTACTCATCTATCATCCCACTCAGATCCTGCTAGGTGGCCTATTAGTTGGAACAATGAAAAGCTGGATGATCACTCGTCAAAAAGTAAGGGCTGCCAAGCAATATAATTAACCTGAAAAAAATTAGAGCGAGGTTATTAGAAGTGTATATTTTGGGGGAAGAAAACTGCTATATATTTACCATCTTTCATTTTGTTTTACTTTATCGCGATTTAGATGGCCTGAATACTCTTCTACTTTGTTTTTTATAGCATACTCCAACTCTGATTTCTGTCTTAGTGAAATTTTGAAACCTTTCTGTTTCTTTCAAAGTTTTCACAGATTTCACACACCATTGTCCTCAGTTGTGTTTGATTTGGGAACTCTGCAAGGTGTCTCAATTTTAGTGCAAATGGCAGAACAGCAGCATGTAATGTGGCATATTTATAGCTTAGAAGCAGCAGGAGGAAGACTTGTCGAGGTCGATAGACCATAACCAAAAAGATTTTTAAACAAAGCCAAAGTGGTTGCAACTTTGTAGTCTAGTGATAGTATTAATCACTGATGAGCTATTACTGACAGTAGACTTGGACTAGGTGCCACTTCTGCTTCTGGCCACGTGATTAAAATTATAATTTAAAATGCCAGAGGCATGCACAAGAGACACATGTGATCATGAGGCAAGGGAACGTATCAACTGGGGTATCCCACCATCAACTCATAATGCGGCAAGGAGCAATAAAAGAGCCTCTTGAATCATTAGATAGACTCTGTGTGCTGAGAAAGTGTTCTTTCACACCTCCTTCCTTTCAAAACTTCCTCCTATTTCTTGCTGCAACCCTTAATCATCATTCCACCCTCTTCCATAATTTCCCTAACCCCATTATTCTTTTTGTCCTGCCCTGTACACAACATATTGGAGGCTTTTACCTACAGAGGAGATTATCTCCATGGGCACCTACCCTCATATTCTCCTCCAGGCCATCAGGGAACAGTGAAAGATGTTTTTATCCCTCTGATGGCAACATAAGATCATCCTGCCTGGCCTGGGTGGAGATTTCAGCAGAGGTAAGCAACAGTGAGGTCTATCAAAGACAAGAGTATGGTGCTGGAAAAGCACAGCAGGGCAGGTAGCAGCCGAGGAGCAGGAGAATCAACATTTCAGGCATAAGCCCTTCATCGGGAACGAGACTTGTGGGCTGGGGGCTGAGAGATAAACAGGATTGGGGGGGGGGGGGAAGCGTGTGGTGTGGGGAAGGTAGCTGGGAATGAGATAGGTAGATGAAGAGTGGGGGCAGGATGATCGGTCAGAGAGGAGGGTAGAACAGATAGGCGGGAAGGAAGATGGGCAGGTCAAGACGGCAGTACTGAGTTGGAGACTTGGGACTGGGATAAGGTGGGGGGAGAATAGGGAAATCTACATGGAATCCTGCAACCACACAGGATCAAAGGTGGAAGGTGAGGCGTTCTTCCTCCAGGCGTCGGGTGGTTAGGGTTTGGTGATGGTGGAGGCCCAGGACCTGCATATCCGTGGTGGAGTGGGAGGGAGAGACAAAGTGTTCGGCCACAGGGTGGTGGGGTTAGTTGGTGTGGGTGTCCCAGAGATGTTCGCTGAAATGATCCACATGTTGGCATCCTGTCTCCCTGATGTAGAGGAGACCACATTGGGTGCAACGGATACAGTAGATGATGTGTGTGGAAGCACAGGTACATTTCTGTCGAATGTGAAAAGAACCTTTGGGGCCTTGGACGGAGGTGGAGGGGGAGGTATGGGCACAGGTTTTGCACTTCTTGCATTGGCAGGGGAAGGTACCGGGAGTGGGGTGTGGGCTGGTGGGGAGCGTGGATCTGGCAAGGGAGTCATGGAGGGAATTGTCTCTCCAAAAAGCAGATAGGGGTGGGGAGGGAAATATATCCCTAGTGGTGGGGTCTGATTGCAGGTGGCGGAAGTGGCGGACGATGATGCAATGTTTCTGGAGGTTGGTGTGGTGGAAGGTGAGAACCAGGGGAATTCTGTCCCTGTTGTGATTGGAGGGGTGGGGTTCAAGGGCAGAGGTCAGGAAAGTGGAGGAGATGCGCTGGAGGGCATTGTCGACCACGTGGGAGGAGAAATCACTGGTCTTTGAAGTAGGAGGCCATCTGGTGTGTTCTATGGTGAAATTGGTCCTCCTGGGAGCAGATGCAGCGGAGACAGAGGAATTGGGAATAAGAGATGGCATTTTTATGGGAGGCAAAGAACCTAGGATGAACATTTATCCCTCAAAGAAAGTTAATGAATGACCTGTCTCAATCTGCCATGATAAGTGGCACCAAATGGTCTTGTAAGGTGATCAGTTAATGTACCTTTGTGAGTGAACAACTAGACTAAGTAAATGGCTTCCTCTTTGGAGGAATTCCTGAAGAAGGGCTTATGCCCGAAACGTCGATTCTCCTGCTCCTTGGATGCTGCCTGACCTGCTGCGCTTTTCCAGTAACACATTTTCAGCTCTGATCTCCAGCATCTGCAGCCCTCACTTTCTCCTCTTTGGAGATGCTGAGAACTGAATAGACAGTCAAATTCAACAAGCAATCAATATGCACACTGACATTCCACTGCTCTTGCCATGGGCTGAATGCAGCAGTGGCGAGATAAGAAGGGCGAAGTACCTGTACCTTCCACAATGTGCTCCTCCCCTTCAAAGAGACCGGGAAGTGCCCTCACACAAAGGGAAGAGGAAAATATGCCTGCCATCCTTAGATCTTCCTCATCCCATCTGCCATTAACCTCGTTTCCACCAAGAAATGAGGCTGAAGAGGATGCCTTTACACCAGTGCAGCAGAGCCCCAATAGGGGTTACCTATCATGGTCATCAAAGGAAATATGGCAGTGCAGTGAGCAGGCTGCCTCCCACTCAGCTGCTGATGCTAGGATTTCACCAAAGTGTAGAGAGCATCAGAGAAAACTTCAGACTTTAAGAATATAAAAATATTAGGGGTTCAATTTGTCACACCTAAATATTGCACATTATATTGATCACATTTTACATATGTGCGTCCTCATTATTTCTTGGGATTAGCTTTGTTATAGAGAGTTGAATGTGCTGGCAGGGATCATGGTTGACATGCATTGACAGCCATGGAGAATTAATGACATTTCCTTTTGGGGAGGAAGTAATGTGAATTTATGTTCTGGTTTTAATGAACATTCATATTAACATCCAGCTTGTACTCACCAGCCTGTGGGGTCTTACTGCATATGTAGACTCAATTGGCCTTCCCTGATATGTATCATCGGGGAGAATATCCAAGATTACAGTCAATTTCAAGGGACTAAATGACCCAATCCTAATTCATAGTTTTATATGTTCCTCAAATCGCTGAATTATGAAGTTAGTTGTGTTGAAAGAGGAAAATGCTGAAGTTATGAAATTAATGGCTATGTGATTGTGCTCACCTAAAAAGAGCTGTCCACCCTAATTCCACTTTCCAGCTCTTTGTCCAGTTCCTCTGGCTCCAATTAGATCCTACCACCGAGAACATCTTCCCATCCGCACCCATCTCTGCCTTCTGAATGAACCGTTCCCTTCACCAATCCTTGGTTCGCACCACGTTCCTCACTAGCCCCACCCACCACCAGGGACCTTCCCCTGTAACCGAAAAACATGCAACACCTGCCTGAGCGCCATCTCCCTCACCTCCATCCAGGGCCCCAAACAGTTCTTCTAGGTGAGACAGAGGTCCACCTGCATCTCCTCCAACCTAGTCTACTGCATCCAGTGCTCCCAATGTGGTGACTAAATGTAAACTAGGTGATTGTTTCGCTGAGCATCTTCACCAGGCCTGCAATGGCCAGTCTGATCTCTGTCACTGCCCAGTTCAATTCCCCCTCCCACTCTCCCTCCAACTTGTCCATCCAAAGCCTCCTCCTTTCCTGCAGTAAATCAGACCCAAATTGGAGGAACAACACTTTTATCTTCCACCTGGGCAGCCTACAGCCCAAAGGACTTAACATTGAATTCTCCAATTTCAAATAACCTTCCCACTCATTCCTGGACTTCCTTACCACACACACCCTCCCCCCACCCTGCCCCCATTCCACCTACTGATTTTTCCTTCCAACTACCAACCTCCTATTGACCAACCAAGTCGTACCCACTATCTCACCATTCTGCTACTCTCCCCACCACAATTTCTCTCCCCCCTTTTATCTGTAGTTCCCAAAAACCCCACATCTGGTCCTGAAGAAGGGTTAGCAACCGAAATGTTGACTTCTCCATCTCCTACTGCTGCCTGGCTTGCTGTTTTCTTCCAGCCTCCTGTTTGTCTACTTTGGATTCCAGCATCTGCAGTTTTTTTTGTCTCTAACCAGACTTCAATTAACTTCTGGGAGAAAATGATCTATTCTCCACATCCCTCTGATTCTTCTCTCCATTAAATCTTACCTCACCCTTCACAGCTCGAAAAAGAACAACCCATTGCCTTATAAATAAAATATTTCAGTCTTGTATATTTCCTCATCCCTCTTTTACTATGATCACATCCTTTCTGTACTCTGGTCTACCTGCTGTTCTCTACAGTGTTTTATAGTTTCCCTACGCTTATTCTATGCTTTGGCTAATAAAGTATATCCTGTATGCCCTATAAGCCATCTGTTCTCTTTAAGGGAACTGTGGAAGTGTACTCCACAATTTCTCTGTTGCTTTATGTTTCTCAGTATCCTACCACTTTGTGTAATTCCTTTACCTTTCCTGCCCTCCCCAGATCGATATTTCACACTTTTATGGATTTAAGTTTACTTGCCAATAATTTTTCTATTCACCTAAGTAGTTCACTGACATCTTCCTGACGTCCAGTTTACCCTTTTTATCAACCACTTGTTGAATTTTTGTATCATCTGGAAGCTTCTTAATCATGCTCCGAACATTTGAGTCTAAATCATTGATATAGAAGACAGACAGCAAGGGACTTAATACTGGTCCACCTGGATCCCCACTGGAAATGGTCCTTCAGTCACAAAAGTACACATCAATCTTTGCTAATTACCATTGGGCCAAGTTTGGAGTCAAATTTTCATGTTTCCTTTGTTTTTTTGTATTAAATGATTTTTACAGTACTTTTCTAGTCAACCTGCCATATGGCATCTTGTCAAAAGCCTTCTTAGAATCCATGTAGCCTATATCGCACAACTACTCTCATCTATCCTTCCTCTGACTTCCTCAAATAATTGAGTTGGTAACCAGATACAACAATCCCTTAACAGATCGCTGCTGAGTGTCTTTGATTAATTCATGCTTTTTAAAATAGTGATTGATACTACCTCAATCACTGGAAAAGCACGGTCGGTCAGTCAGGCAAGCAGCATCTGAGGAACAGGAGAGTCAACGTTTCGAGAATAAGCTCTTTATCAGGAATGAAGAACTCATACTCGAAACATCGACTCCTCTGCTGCTCGAATGCTGCCTGACCGGCTGTGCTTTTCCAGCACCACACTTTTTGACTCTGATCTCCAGCATCTGCAGTCCTCACTTTCTCCTAGATGTAAGCCATTATCTTTTTCCCTCATCACAGATGTAATTACCATGTCTTACTCCATTCCGCCTCCCTGATGATTGTCTGAGACTGAATCAAACTGTTGGCCAACTTGGCATTAAATTTGACCTCAAAATAAGCATCTTACCTCACATCTGCACTATCACTGATAGCCACCTATTATCACCTCTGTAACATCATCTGACTTGCCTTAGTCCTTGCCTTTGTCTACCTACTGCTGCAACCTTGGGTGTACCTTAGTTGCCTTTAGACCTGGTTATTCCAATGCATTTCTGGCTGGCATCACATGTTCTACCATTCATTCAAAACCCTGCTGTCTCTATCCTAACTCAAACCAAGTCCTACCTGTTTATTCCATTCCCCATCCCCACCTCGTGCTCGCTGATCTACATACACTCCTTGAGCAATACCTTGACATTTAAGTTCTCCATCTTTGTCACCAAATCCCTCCATAACCTATCCTCTGATAAACGCCAGCTCTACAGCCTGATTCTCCAATTTCATCATATAGAGCATTTTCAGCTCCCTAGGCCCTAAACTCTGATTTTCCTTTTCTAAATGTCTCTCCCTGTCATCCCTCCTTCAACTTCATATTCCTTGGTAGACTTAAATCTTGATTTAGCCCTTTTTCAAATATGGCTTTGAGCTAAGTAATATAAAAATGTATCAGTGATAACTTCAAGGTCTCTCCTTTTGTAGTGACAGCTGCATCACAATAATGATTTTTCTGATACTTTGAAGTCTGCTGACTTTTAAAAAATTTCTATGATTTTGATGTTTTCATATTTTTAAAAACTTTGCACTCAATAAAATAATCAAATATATGGTTCTGGAAAATCTTGAGTTTTGTCAATAATCCTATTAAAGCAGCTTGGGACATTTTACTGTATTAAAGGTGTCCTGTAGCATTGGACTCTCCCAGGTTAGTAATGGCGAGTATGATTTCCTGTGCTGCAGCTCAAACCTCATTACACTACACTAGCGCGACAGTTTTTAATTTATCTCAGTCTGGGATGTGATTCAGGAGATTTGGCCTGTGTGCACACAGATTCCTTTATAGCCAAAAGGGAGAAAATACTTCCATCTATATCATAAGCCTCTGACAACTTGAGCATCATATTGATACACATCTCTTTTTCTTAATTTAAGATTCATGTGTGCACATGCAAAATGACTCATTAACGTTCTAAGTTTATCGAATGAAGAACTGCAAGTTATTGAAGTAGCAATAGTTTTGTTTAACTTGATTATTCAAGCCATGATTAAGTTAAATATTATCAATGTGGTTTTTCTTACCTCTTTACCCTTTTTAAAATGTCATCATTTGCTCATGTAAATACTTCTAGTACTTCATTATTTGAGCATGGGTTGCTGGATAGCTCCTCCTTGCATCTAATCTGTGTAGACCTGTTAGAATTTTATACGTTTCAATCAGATCTCCTCTCATCCTTCTAAATGTTAGAGAACACAGGCCCAGCCATCGAATCCCATCTCATATGATGATATTGCCATACCAGGTATCATCCTAGTGAATCTTAGCTGCATTCCGTGTATGAATGCATTGAGTATAGGAGTTGGGAGGTCATGTTGCAGCTGTACAGGACATTGGTTAGGCCACTCTTGGAATACTGCATGCAGTTCTGGTCTCCCAGCTACTGAAAAGATGTTGTGAAACTTGAAAGGGTTCAGAAAAGATTTACAAGGATGTTGCCAGGGTTGGAGAATTTGAGCTACAGGGAGAGCCTGAATAGGCTGTGGCTTTTTTCCCTGGAGCATCAAAGGCTCAGGGGTGACCTTACTGAGGTTTATAAAATCCTAAAGAGCATGCATAGGGTAAATAGACCAGGTATGCTGTGGTTCTGTTCGCCGAGCTGGAAGTTTTTGTTGCAAATGTTTCGTCCCCTGTCTAGGTGACATCCTCGGTGCTTGGGAGCCTCCTGTGAAGCGCTTCTGTGGTGTTTCCTCCGGCATTTATAGTGGTCACTACTGCGACCACTAGGACTTATAACAGCACACAAACCAACAGCCACTCTCAGACAACAACTCACTAAAACGAAGGACCAGATACCCAGCATGAGCAAAACTAACGTAGTGTACAAAATCCCATGCAAGGACTGCACAAAACACTATATAGGACAAACAGGAAGACAGCTAACGATCCGCATCCACGAACATCAACTAGCCACGAAATGACACGACCAGCTATCCCTAGTAGCCACACACTCAGACGACAAGCAACATGAATTTGACTGGGACAACACTACCATTATAGGGCAAGCGAAACAAAGAACAGCCAGGGAATTCCTAGAAGCTTGGCACTCATCCACAAACTCCATCAACAAACACATAGACCTGGACCCAATATACCGGCCACTACAGCGGACAGCTGAAACTGACAACCGGAAGCGGCAGGGACAGGCCACTATAAATGCCGGAGGAAACACCACAGAAGCGCTTCACAGGAGGCTCCCAAGCACTGAGGATGTCACCTAGACAGGGGACGAAACGTTTGCAACAAAAACTTCCAGCTCGGCGAACAGAACCACAGCAACGAGCACCCGAACTACAAATCTTCTCACAAACTTTGAAGACCAGGTATTTTCCCTGGGGTGAGGAGCCTAAAACTAGAGGGCATAAGGTGAGAGGGGAAAGATTTAAAAAGGACCTAAGGGGCAACATTTTCATGCAAAGGGTGATGGGTGTATGGAATGAGTTGCCAGAGGAAGTGGTGGAGGCTGGTACAATTACAATATTTAAAAAGCATCTGAATGGGTATACGAAAAGAAAGGGCTTTGGGGGATATGGACCAAATGCTGGAAAATGGGACTAGATTAATTAAGGATATCTGGTCGGCATGGACGAATTGGACCAAAGGAGCTGTTTCCATGTTGTACATCTCTATGACTCTTAAGACCTACCTCAAATCCCACTTCCCCAACCAAGCTTTTGTCATCGGGCTGAAAGTCTCCTTACATGGCTCACTGTCTAACCTTTTGAAGTGTCTTGGGATGCTAAGCTAAAGGCAAGTTGCTGTTACTTAATGCACAGTGAAAGAAATTTCTGGCATTTTCAATACCAACTTCCAAAAGGGAAAATCACCACGGTGGCTGAGTGTACTGTAAATAATGTGAACAAACATTGTTTGTGAAATATATACTGGGCTGATTTGCAATTTGGTTCCAAATTATTTTCTTTTTAATTTACAGGCTCTAAAACTCTCAAGACAGACAAAGATTCCTGTATAATGTAAATGAATTATATATTTTGTATGAATGTACATATACCATGCAATGAAACGTATATACAGAACCTCCAACAAACCATTCAAATGAAGATTTATGTTTAAGAATTTTGTGTTTGTATCTATTTTATTTTGTACAGGTTCATGATTAAGTGCCTTAAATGTACAACTGAAGCTATTAGGTATTTTTGCCTTATGCAAGAACTGTTCCTTGAATAATACCAGAAGACTGCAGAGTATTTGAGGTGTATGTCTGATTTTTCTTTTAGTAACAAAAATTACTTTGTAAATCAATTCATGGGGTACTCAAAAGATTGTGGTGTCTAGATTTGTGAAATGATGTGCAACTATCAAAAAAAAAGGAATTATTTTCATGTTTCCATCCTATTTTTCTTTAAAGCAAATATTGCTGCTTTTCTCCCCTTAGGCTTTATGTTTAATGTTATAACATTAGCTGGCCTCATTTTGTGTTAAATTCACAAAGCTTTTGCCTTTTGTCCCACGAGGATTGCCCACAGTATGGCTAAGTGCTGTTGTGGTGGGTAAGGGGCAGAAATTAACTCTGTTGGTGTCTGCTCCCATTAAAACCATATTGCTTGACACTAATCAAATTGAGGAATAGTGGGTAAGTTTTAAGTAATTTGTTACTGGATTGAAGATAAGCAAAACGGTTTGATAGGAGGCTTCCAATTAAATTGTATCGGTATCCTTCAGCTAGTCAAAATATTATATTTAAAAAGGCAAGAGTAAATTCCAATAAATATTATTGTTGAATAGTTTTGGAATGTGGCAAACACAATATTTTTCATTCAATGGTGTAACTCTCAGGAAAATAGTTGCTGGAAGCTGTTCTTTGACTGTATTCTATGGAGGCATTAACTGAATCACAAATTTAGCAAATCAAAATTGTGTTTTGATGAGTTACAGTAATTTGTAGCTACAACCTGCCCAATATCAATTCATTTGTTATCAGTCATCAGAAATTACCCAAAATTCTATTCCACATTACCAAACTAAATTAGATGATACAGGTCCTCATTGGATACTAATATTACAAACATTTATTTTGACACTGTTGTGCCATCAGTAGTGCTGGTGAAGGCCAATAAAATGTTTATTTTTATATTTGTATATGTGTACACACATGAGTATATAGTGTCTCAGACTAAATTTAGGTGACCTTGACTGATACAATGTGTGATTAAAATAAACCTTTCAGTTAGATTACTGCATTATATCTTTAATAGATTCAGTCATAATTCCTTTGAATAGTGTTGAGTACATTTATTAAATGCAGTATAAGGAGTTTTTTTATCATTCAACTATAAATTCTGGAGCATGATCCTTGAAATAATGGGGCCATTAATAAAATATATTTATTAATACAGCATTGTAGATAAAATGCTTACTTGCATCAGGCTTTGCTCATTTAAGTCACAAGTTACTATGTGTACATTGAATGTACTTATCAGTTTTCATTTTAATTAATCATTTCCTAGGTTTTGGTTTTTATTTGTTTCTGGACAAAATAACAACTGGTGAGCCTTTCAAAGTTTGTGCATGTTTTGTATGTTGTTATCGGTTATGGGCCATTATAATGAATGTGTTTTAATCTGAACAAATGTTTAAATGTAAAACAAAGAACTGCCGATGCTGAAGATCTGAAAGAAAAGCAGAAGTTGCTGGAGAAACTTAGCAGATATGGCAGCATCTGTGGAGAGAAAGCAGAGTTAACATTTTGAGTCCAGTGACCCTAATGCTGCCAGACCTGCTGACATTTATTTTCTCGAGAAACCTTGGCTCTTGTTTCAAATGTATAAATGTAAATTATTGTTAAAAGCAATTTATTTGTTCATTTTACAAGCATCTTGTGGCAGATTTATTTTTGCAAGATTCATCAATAAAGAACATAGAGCACACACAAGCAAGTTGATATTCTTTGTGTTTTTTTGTTGTTGATATTGACTAATTGATTAATTGGAGTTCCAAAGCCTGTTGAAAAATCAAACATTGGAACCAAATGGGTGTTCCCAAGCTACCAATTGCCAGGTGACAGACTAACCAACATTTTTCCCCAGGCCACTTCTGTATACACCTTCCCATGGATGATGGATGGCAGGCAGGCTCCCAATGGTCCCAGCGCAACCTCTGAGTCAGAGTCAGCAGCTCTAGAGCTTGAACAACTCCAACTGGACAGGTAGGAGAGCCAGCAGAGTCTCTAAGGTCTAAAACCTCAGAATGGAGGTGCCCTCAGAGGAATGAAAATGCAGTTTCGGAGTGGGAAGACCACAGGTACTCTGGATCAAAGGGCATCTCCCACCAGTTGAATTGATGAGGCTGCACGGGTTATCCTTTCCCTTGTGGTTTCATCTTTAAAGGGTGATGCCTCCAATTCCTGTAGCCCATTTCACTCCTGTAAGGAAGCTGCATCAATATAGCTGTGGTTGGGGTCTGAGACAGCCAAGGGATCTAATTTCGAGATTACCTCTCTGTCTCCCAGAAGAGCAACAGGAATGCCATTATTTGACCCCCTATTTTTCTGGCTCCACCATCACCACAGGGCAAGGAATATTCCTCATTATTTCACTTTTAATGTTTTAGGTAGAATTTGTGCTTTTTAAAGTCTTACTCCATAATCTTAAACTGATAGAAAATAGAGGTTAATTCATTAACTATTTCATATCAAAATAGATGATATGAAATGAGCTAATGAATGAATGAAAATATATATATTAAGAATGGTGGATATACTCAGCAGGTTCGGCAGCATATGTGGAGAGAGAAACAGAGTTGACAATTCTGGTCTGTGAATTCCATCAAGCTGAGAAAATGGAGAGATTAAATGACAAAAGATAATATGGTAAAGCACCAAAAGGAGCAATAATGGGATAAGTAATGAAACAAGGAATGTGTGTGAAAATGAAATGTGAGTCGCAGTACAACAGACATCCAAACTCAAAAAGATTAAGAATGAATCAAGAGAAAACAATATCTAGAAAAAACACAAAACAAAATGGGGAAGAGGTTATGATCTAAAATTGTTGAACTTGAATATTGAGTTCTGGGACAGTGAAGTGACCACTTGCAAGCAGTTCTTTCTGCTTGGATTGAGCTATGTTGGAACATTTAACAGGTCAAGGAAAATGTCAGAGTAGGAGGAAAGTGGACAATTGAAACAGTAGGCTACAGGGAGCTCATGTTAGGAGACTGAGGAAAGGTGTTCAGCAAAACAGTTATCTGGCCTCCTCTTGATTTTCTCAGTGTTCACATCATGAACAGTCGACCGCATTAAAAGAAGTGCAGCCAAACTGCTGCTTCACTTGGAAGAACTGTTTGGGACCTTGATCAGTGAGAAGAGAGGTGATGCACTATTGTGCTTGCATGTGAAAAGGTGCCACTGGAAAGGGAAGAGAATGTGGTGGGTTACTGAGGTCTGGACCAGAGTTAACAGGAAGAATGGTCTTTTCAGAATATTGCAAGAAGAATGCAAGGGGAAACCCTAAATTAGTTTAGAATGTACAAGGGAGAGAAAAAAAGGCAGTTTAAAAAGGAAAGCTAAAAGGGGATATGAATACACTGGCAGGTAAAATAAATGTAAACCCTAAATTGTTTAAAGATTACATTAAGAGTAAAAGGATAATGAGGGAAACATTAGGGCCCATTAAGGACCACAGTGGTAATTAATGTGTGAAGCCAAAGGATGTTGATAGGGATTTAAATTAATACTTTGGATCAACATTCATTAGTCAGAAGGATGATATTAGTATAGACATCAGGGAGAAGGGTATGATATAATTAAATAAATTAGCACACACAGATTGGAGGTCCTATGTCACATGCCAGGTTTAGAAGTAAATAGATCTCCAGGACTAGGTGAAAGGTACTCCAGATTGTTGAGTAAGGCAAGGAAGATCTAGCAGGGGCACTTACAAAAATGTTCACTTCCTGTCTGGCTACAGGAGAACTCCCAGAGGACTGCAGAACATGCAACCTAATGCAATTATTCAAAAAGGGAGGAAAGGATAAACCAGGAAACCACAGGTCGGTCGCTCTCACCTTGGTGGTGGATAAACTATTGGAAACAATTCTGAGGATCAGAATTACCTGCATTTAAAGAGGTAGGGATTAATCAAGAACAGTCAGTGTGATTTTGTTAATAAATCAACACAAACACTTTGAAGATTGTGCCATAATTATGTAATACCATGAATCGTCCAGCTGATTTACACATTAATAGCAACATTTACTACTATACTAATGCACTTATTTTCTCAGAAAGATCTGGTGCAATGTGTTTACTTTGCAGTTTGCATGTAGTGTTCATATCCAGGAACACAACTGTCTCACTTGAAAGTATTCCACATCAATTAAAATAAAACAAAGAACTGCAAATGCTGGAAATCAGAAGCAAAAACAAAGTGCTGGAGAAACTCAACAGGTCAGGCACCATCTGTGGAGAGAAAGCAGAATTAATGTTTTGGGTCCAATGACCCTCCTTAATAGCCTTGAGTAGCTAAGGAGATAATAACTCATGCTAATTTAATTTAATTATCATTTGTGTTCTACACCCAGACAGCCCAATTCTGTTCTGATTGTTTTGTGAATTGCCAGAGAAAGTTATGTAAATATTTGTTTATCTTGATACCTGCTATCTTGGTTACTTGAGTCTTTTGAAACTTATTCTGTGGCTTCAGTAGACTCAATAATCAGTCATTTTATACAAAGTGAGGTTTGACATCAATAACTATCAAACCAAACTTATTAACTGGCACCAGATAATCAAGAAGTCCACATAATCAATATAAAACACACCTGAAGTAACAATACATCACTGTTACACGTTATTTATGGCACAATCAGTTAAATAATAATGCAGTGCCTTAAATAAAACTCACTGACAGAGCCTTTTCACTGACACCCTCAACTGATTACTCAGACATCGCAGTAGATCATGCTTTTTTTAAAGATATTCATTCACAGGTCGAGGGTGTTGCTGGGCAGGCCAACATTTATTTCCAGAAAAATTGACTTGAAATGGGAACTGTTGATATTTTGTGTGGCCATTCGATTGAACAAATATATTTACATCGATGTAAATAAATTTTAAAACTATAATAATTGGACAAAATAATACAGTAAACTTTGTGGTATTTGAGGTGTCTAAATTTGGCCAATATATCGAGTGTACCAGTTCATGAATTGCCAGTTAAAACAAAGTTTGCTGAATATAACTATGACGTGGATGTGCTGGTGTTGGACTGGGCTGAACAAACTTAAAAATTACACGATACCAGGTTATAGTCCAACAGGTTTATTAGAAAATACAAGCTAGGTAGATAGTCGGGGCTACCTGACAAAGGAGCAGTGCTCCAAAAGCTTGTACTTTCTTCCCTTCCTAGAAGTCACAGTAGAAGGAAAAGCCAATAGAGAGCTGTGTTTACAGGAAAGCCACACAACTGACCAGATACTCAACTACAGGAACAATCATCCCAACACCCACAAACGGAACTGTATCAGAACATTATTTAAATGAGCCACAATACACTGCAGCACCCAGGAACTTGTACATATTCGGGAACAATAGGTACCCAATAAGCGCACTGTCACGAACGTAGTGCTGTAAAAGCATAGCAGATCAGGCAGCATCCGAGGAGCAGTTTGATTTCAACCCAATAAGCGCAGGCAGCTGATTCCTACACAACAGACCTAAACAAGAAGACAATGCACCCAGAAATTCTAACCATCCTGCCATACATTAATGACATCTCAAAGATGACAACCAGACTACTCCAGCCCCTAGGCATCATGGTAGCCCACAAACCTACTACCACACTGAAATAGCTCCTGATTAATTTAAAGGATCCTGTACCAACAACCAACAGAATCAATGTCATAAACAAAATACCCTGCAAAACTGCAACAAACATTACATTGGACAGACGGGCAAGAAACTAGCCAGGATACATGAGCACCAACTAGCCACCAAAAGACATGACCACCTATCACTTAGTATCCATACACACAGACAGAGAGGGACACCAGTTTGACTGAGACAATACATCCATCCTGGGACGGCTAAACAAAGAGGCGCACGGGAATTCCTAGAGGCCTGGCATTCAAACCGGAAATCCTTTAACAAACGCTTTAATTTGGACCCCATTTATTAACCACTCAGAAAAAGAACCGGAAGTGATATCACCCACCACAGCAGACCAAGACACACAAGTAGCAAGCGGGACAGAACACCAGTGCTTCACCAGAGGCTCACTGATGATATTACCTAGCATGGTGATGAAACATCTAAGAACAAACCTTCCAGCTCAGAGAGCAAACTTACAATCTGTTCTACAGCACAGTTTACATTATTATTTGTACTGCTTGACTATTTGGTTATTCTTATTTCTAAGGAATATTTTATATGATTTTAATCATTGCAAGATATTACATTTCAAACGTTTTGATTAAATCAGTTGTGATCAAATGTTTGGCTTTAAGTTGCTTATAAGATTGTAGGAAAATATTTGTCCAATAGTAAAGTACCCACACATATGTGGTTCAACCATTTTGACAGAATAAGTCCCTGTACATAATTGAGAATCTCAACAAATTTAAACTCTGACACTCCAGTGATTAAACATGAGATTTACTAAGCCATAGAGGTGAAGGACAGATCAGGTTCAGTCCACAGCTATGCTGAGCCAACTGCTTCCAACCAAGGAAGATGCAGTTTCCATGTAATGGAAATGATCACTAAAAATATGTTTAACTGCAAATACACTTTTTAATAGACAGATGGGAGTTATTTACTGATTCTTAATTCTTATGTTACTTAAACAGAACAAACTTTTCACACAGATGGTGGTAAAGATTGCAAAGCTTCCTTGAAAGACTTATTTGAAAAAGAACATACTTCTACAGAAAAAATCTTAATGCTCTAATTACAGAAGATAGGAATTTATACAAAGTGAGATTTGTTTTTAGAACTCAAGGTGCTTTGTGTGCTCAGAATTACATTCCACTCTCACGATAATGCAAACCTTTGGGGAGACAAACATCTTCCGTATTCTATTGTTAAACAATCAATTGCAATCAACTGTGGTCTTGTAACATTATGAATGCAAATTTTCATTAACAATGCAAAGCAAAAACAACCAAAAAAAATCAGTAGTGAACAGGTCAAAATCATATTCAAATTGATATAATTTTCTGCCTAGGCATGAAGTAAACACTGAACAATTAAATGAAAACAATGTTAATGCGATGTATTCGTTTATGATTTAAGAAATGGGAAAATAGCTACTCCTTTAAATTGCATACCTCATTATGAATCAGAAGCTAGTCTTGATGTGAAATAATACTAAATTGGTGCATACTATGTGACTAGACCTCAAAAGTGAGCGACACACTTGACTTTCTTAAGCTATTACCATAAGCTACTTTTACATCAATGCACACCCAACTGCTTTACATCAGCATAAAACTGACACAGTCTTGGTCATTTTTTAAAATACTTACACACACTTTAAAATGGTAAGATAGACACTGTGAGATAAGGCTTGTTTAATGGTAGCAGGGTTCACTGCTGAGTTCTTCTTAAATCAATTTCTGCTGCTTTTTAGAACTGTACTAAGAGTTCAACATAGGTGGCTTAGTGGTTAACACTGCTGCCTGACATTGCCAGGGACCTGGGTTGGATTCCTGCCTCGGGTGACTATCTGTGTGGAGTTTCCACATTCTCCCTGTGTCAGTGTGGGTTTCCTCCAGATGCTCCGCTTTCCTCCCACAGTCTCAAAGATGTGCATTTTAGGTGAATTGGCCATGCTAAATTGCCCACAGTGTTCTGGAATGTATAGGCTAGGTGCATTAGGCAGGGGTAAATGTAGAGTAATAGGGCAAGAGAATGGGTCTGGGTGGGTCACTCTTCGGAGGGTCGATGTAGACTTCTTGGGCCAAATGGCCTGTTTTCACACTGTAGGGATTACCCATCAACAAGGCCAATAGATCATTGTGTATGGGGCTTACTTTGCAAATTACACCAAAAGCATCATGTTTTAAGTGGCTCAAATCAGTAAATATTGTGCAAATCTGACAATGGCTTGTCAAAGAAAATCCATTTATCAGAGGTTATTAAAAAAACTTCCCTTTTTATGATTGAAGAAAAGCATTTAGATCGTGTTTGATGGATCATAAATCTCTTCTCCATTTGCTGATGTCAGTCCTCTTCAGTGAAGAATGGCAGAACTTTGTTTACAATAATGAAAAATGGAAACCTCAGTTTTCTTTTTGCCACTAGTTTAAAGGTGGTGATGCATTTTCAAGCATGATTACATGCTTGAGTGCCATTTGTTGGGTATCTAACAAAGTACTGTAACAATATTGACAGAATTGTGCCAGTTAACAATAAACAGCAGATCAATAACTACTGAAGATGTATCCATTGGCAGAATTTTATGTCCTCTCTCACGGCAGAAGGTGGGACAGGCATTTATTAAGTGCGATGGTGGTCTCGCCAGAACTAAGTTGGGGCCATAGTCAGACTTCCTGCCCCATCACAGTTGACGTCCTTTGTGGAAATTTAATGACTACGTACAATCACTTATATTAACCTAATTGCAATGTGCATGACAGGTAAATTTGAGTGACCAGCTTGTCATCTCCAGGATGAGCAGGGGATGAGTCTTTCAAACATAGCCACTCAGCACTTCACCCAAGTATAACATCAGGAAGGTGGGAGGATGGGGTTGACTGAGGCCAACCCCTTGTCCTTGCTGCTGACCACACCCTCTACCTCCTTGCAAAACCCCTCCCATTGTCAATTAGCTGTGGTGTGGTTCACTCCGGATTCTGGGCGCTTTGGTGCCATTCATTCAGGGAGCAGCCTCACCAGTGATACTGGTGAGCAAAGAGATGGAGCAGGAGCTCCTGGGAGGTGGGTCAAAGGCACAGTGCTGCCTGATTAGCTCATGGTAGGGTGGACCTTCGTAGAAAGAGGTAACCTGGATCTCTGGCCATTCTCCAGCAGCAAGGAGGATCCCCAGCCCCTCAACAAGAATCCATCCTCTAATGCAAATCACCGCCAATACAAACTAAATTATTTGAAAGATTACTCTGTCAGTGGAGAGACTTCAAAAAGCACTAACATTCTTCTTCTGCACCTCCATCTGTCCACACCCCTGTTGCAACCAGACTACCTTTATACATGGAGAAAGTGAGGACTGCAGATGCTGGAGTACCAGAGTTGAAAAATGTGGTGCTGGAAAAACACAGCAGGCCAGGCAGCATCCGAGGAGCAGGAGAATCGACGTTGTGGGCATAAGCCCTTCTAAAGCTCTACCTTTATACATGCACCTTTTCAGGCCAGCTGTAAATGTTGACATTGAATAGGAATACATTCCGAGATATTCACCAGCCTTGCATTAGGGAAAATGTGGAATTGAAAAACGTGTGAAATAAGAGTATTTGCAAATCTGTGTGTGCAAAAGAACAAACTGGGAATGAGCACACAAAGATTGCGAATCTCCCTTCATACATGCCGGCAGTAATTCAGCTCACAATGTAATGTAACACTACATGCTAATGATGCTGTGATGTATAATGAATTAAAAATTCTTACAAAGCCCAATGCGCGGTTACTTTCCACCAGTGCTTGAAGGTGTAATCACATTGTATTCAGCCTGAACAAGCACAAAGCTGTTCTCCCGTATCTTTCTGACATGCACCAGCTCACCACTCTCTCCCACACTGATGATGCTGCTGTCCGGGTTGCCAAAGGATACCTCCGTGTGTTTCCGACAATACTGGGAGAGAAAATGACGTAACCCTACTGCTAATGCCATGCCGAGAGCAGCAGAACAGCCGAGAAGCATTCCTAATTGAGGAACGCGCAGCTTTGCTTCCTTTGCAAGGCTCCCTTCTCGACTTGTTACACTTTCTTTCCGCATGCTTTGTGTCACCCCGAGGGACATGTTTCTGGCCACTTTACCCAGATCAGTTCTGGAACCTGAGTTTTTGACCAACTGCAGGAGGTTTGCCGAAGCACGGTGTGGTGTCAGTTGGTTTTCAGTCAGCGTTGGATTTATGTTCATTGCGTTTGAAAATAGTCCAGAGTCCGGAATGGCTTCACTTCCTGGGTTTCTGAGAGTATCTTTATCCGCAGGTGCCCAATCCATTTCCTGGGCAGGAGGGAAGTCAGAAAACCAAAAGGTGGAATATTGCTGTCCAGTTTTTATTGGCAAGGAAAGTGCTGCTGAAAATTCTGAATCCGTTTCAGAAGCGGACCAGGTGCTGACCTTTAAAATGAAATGATGACAGGAATGAAATGGCACAGCACGGAACGTGATTGCTGCTGAGTTATTGCCTGATGTTTATTACACAATAATCAGGTAACGATTCCATCACAATCATTAATTCTTTAAATTTAACAATTATAAAACTTAACATTTATTTTGGCACCCACCTTTACATTTACCAACTCCTCCATATTTTACGGAAGCTCAGAAAGTGCTGCTACTAATGTATTCAGAGCAACTTGATTGATTCATAAAGAAAAAGCGGTGCAAGGCAAGATGAGCACAAGGTTCTGATTCGCCACAAATTGCTAAGGATTTGTGTAGCTCTCAGAACAACTGAAAACATTGGAACTTCAGAGTCACAGAACTGTCTGGAGCAAAAGGAGGCCCAGTCAATCCATCATGTCTGCGCTGGCTTCTCTGAGCATTTTAACTTAGTCTCCTGCCTTTTCCCCAGAATTCTGCACATTTATAAAAACACTAGTCCAACGTTGAATGCTTGAATTGAACCATAATTCCAGGTTGCACATTTCAGACTCTAACTACCAGCTATATGAAAAGTTCCTTCTCACATCACATTTGCCTCTTTTGCTACATACTTTAAAACTTTACCTCTAGTTTTTGTTCCATTTACAAATGGGAACATTTTTTTCCCTATCCAAACTGTCCAGACCGCCTATGATTGTGAAAATTGCTATCGAGTCTCCCCTTAGCGTTCTTTTTTCTCAGGAAACCAGTGCCAACTTCTCCAATCTTTCCTCATAACTGAATTGTCTATTCCCTGGAACTATGCTCAGAAATCTCTTCTGACCATCTCCAATGTACTCACATCTTCCTTTGCCATCAGCCTCACCATTGACATTCATTGCATTCCAAGAAATTGCTGAATTAATACTGTAAATGTAATTTAATCTCAATACAGCCATTTAATGACCCTGCCAAAAGTGATTTATTGTCCTCCCCCTTTGCACTCCCCACAGCACCAGCAAAAGAAAGGACATGTGAGGCTAAAAGTCAAACAATGGAACATCTACTTAACATAACAGGTTCAAAATTGAAGTGATGTGCCAATTTAAAACACTAGAATTCTCAAATTTACAACAACTGCAAATCTTAAAACTACAAAAAATCAGTTTCAAATGGTTGCAAATGATTTCTCAGTTATTTCAGAGACAGTAACAATCGATAACAGAATATATAAAATTAAATATCACTGGACAGTTTGAGTTATAAGGAGAAGCTAGATAAGCAGGGACCTTTTTCACTGGACTAGGTGGTTGAGGGTGATCTTATAGAGGTTTATAAACTCAAGGGGGGGGGAAGATAAGGACTTTTCCCTGGGGTAGGGGAGTTCAAAACTAGGGGCATATTTTTAAGGTGAGGGGGGAATTTTTCACACAGTGATTCATATGTGGAATGAACTGTCAAAGGAAGTGGTAGATGCAGGTAAGTTACAACATTTAAAAGACATTTGGACAGGTACATAAAAAGGAAATGTTTAGAGGGGTATGAGCCAAACCCAGGCAAATGGGACCAGTTTAGTTGGGAAACTTGGTTGGCATGGACAAGTTGGACCAAAGGGTCTGTTTCCGTGTTGTATAACTCTATGACTCTAGAACAGAACATTAGCAACAGCTTTAATGAATTCTTTAGAATTGTATCTGCAGGCATTCCAGAGAGCTAGCTGTGAGAGAGACTGGGCTTGAGGTAGATTCTGTCAGACAACCTCCTCTCAGAATGTCCTCTGTAGTATGTCCCTCACTGCCCTTTGCAGTGCACCCACTACCCTCTGCAATACTCCCCTATCTGATGCCCTTTTCCACCCTTTACACAGTCACCAGCCATCACCCCACTCCACAATCTCCGCTTGCAGTGGATCAGTGGGAAAAATGAACAGAATGCTAATTAACCCTATCCCACAAATTTTACCTTCACATTCAGTATGATTCAGGGAATCAGTCAGTCTCGTCCAAAAAGTTGTGTTGCACTTTAAAAACACAAACATCCCAACGCCATCACTTTATGGACAATGAGGTCTGAAATGTGAGATTTTAAAAAGCCCAGTCTACATCATTGATCACAAGATTCACCCATCCACCAGTTTTGAGTCCATTATGAACAATACTTCATGATTATGACCTCATCTAAAACGTTTAGGTTGCATTTGTTCAAACTTAGTGCTTACTTCTGAAGCTTTCAATGACTTACTGCCTTGTGATTCTATGTGGTGACTGCAAAATACAGCCCAGGATTTCCCCTTTGTAGAAGAGGTAGGAAAGTGCAAATGATTAGATGGATTGACAACAAGGAATTACCTAATCTCCCATCACCTCAGGAATTGGATCTGGGGAGGAGTCCCATTGCCAACCTTCCTAATTCACTGACAATTAAGACAATGATTTTTTTTTAAACTTATGAGATGAAAGTGTTACTGGCTGGACAGATGTTTATTGCCCATCTCTAGTTGCCCCTTGAGAAGGTGTCGGGTGAGCTGCCTTCTTCAACTGCTGCACAATTCCATTAGGGAGAGAGTTCCAGGATTATTGACCCACCAACACCGAAGGAACAGTGATGTACTTCCAAGTTAGGATGGTGAGAAATTAGGAGGAGACCTTTCCCATGTAATTACTGCCCTTGCCTCCAAGGTGGTAATGGCTGTGGATTTGGATGGTGCTGTCTAAGGAGTGTTGGTGAATTTATGCAGTGCAACTTGTAGACTGTATACACTGCTTTACTGTCGTTAGGGCATCTTGATGCCAGGCTCAGTCCAGGGCAGCCTTGATGTCACTTACACCTCTTCTCTGGAGTTCAGCTCTGTTGTCCATGTTCGAACTGAGTATGTAATAAGATCAGACTAGATCATCCACAGGCCATTTGGTCCAACAAGTCCACACCGACCCACTGAAGAGTAAGCCACCCAGACCCATTTCCCTCTGACTAATGCACCTAACAGTATGGGCAATTTAGCATGGCCAATTCGCCTGACCTACACATCTTTGGACTGTGGGAGGATACCAGAGCCGGAGGAAACCCACGCAGACACAGGGAGAATGTGCAAACTCCACACAGACGATCACCTGAGGCTGGAATTGAACCCAGGTCCCTGGCGCTTTGAGGCAGCAGTGCTAACCACTGAGCCACCGTGCTGCCCCCAATAGGTCAGAAGCTGAGTGACCCTGGTGGAACCCAAACTGGGTGTCACTGAGCAGGTTATTACTAAGCAGGTGCTGCTTGATGATGCTTTCCATCACTTTATTGATTATTGAGAGTCAACAGATGAGGCAGTAATTGGCCGGTGTGAATACATCTTACTTTTTGAGTACAGGACAAACCCAAGCAATTTTCTACATTGTTGTAGATGTACTGGAATCGCTTGGCTAGGGGCACAGCTAATTCTACAGCATAGGCTTTTATTACAATTGCCAAAATTATGTCAGGGCCAATTGACTTTGCAGTATTCAGTGCCTCCAATTAATATCACAGAGTGAATTGTCAGCTGTCATGCTGGAGACTTCTGGAGGAGGCCAAGGTGGATCATCCAGTCAGCACTTCTGGCTGAAGATTGTTATGAATGCTTCAGCCTTATCATTTGCAATGATGTGGTTGACTCACCCATCATTGAGGATGGTGGTATTTATGAAGCCTCCTCCTCCAATGAGTTGTATGATTGTCCACCCTCATGACTGGATGTGGCAGAACTGCAGAGCTTAGATCTAATCTGTTGGTTGTGGAATGTTTAGCTCTGTTAATCACTTCCTGCTTATACTGTTTAGCATACAAGTAATCTTTTTCTGCAACCTCACCAGGTTGACACCTTATTTGTAGATATCCCTGGTGCTGTTCCTGGTATGCCCCCTGCACACTCCATTGAACCAGGGTCGGTGGTAATGATGGAGTGAGGGATATGCTCAGCCACGAGGTTACAGATTACGTTAGAGTGCAACTTTGCTTCTGTTGTTGGCCCACAGCACCTCTAGAATGCCTGGTCTTGAGTTGTTAGATCTGTTTGAAATCTGTCCCATTGGTAGAGTGATAGTTCCACGCAACATGGGTAACCTCAATGTGAAAACAGGACTTTGTCACCATGAGGACTGTGTGATGGTTGCTCTTCATGATCCTATTTTAAGCAGACGCATCTTAGACAGGTAGATTAATTATGTTTTGTTCCTTTTGATGGTTCCTAAGGAAACCCAGTCCAGCAGTAAAATCTAGCCCAAACTCAACCACTGGTGATTTTGCTAAGCTATGATTGGTGATATTCTGTGCCTTTGCTCCCTCATTGCTTCCTCAAAGTGGTGTTCAACAGGAGGGATGACTGATTCATAAGCTGAGGGTAAACAATACATGGTAATCAGCAGGTCTCCTTGGCCATGTTTAACCTGATGCAATGTGACTTCATGAGGCCTGGAGTCAATGTTGAGCACTCCCAGAGCAACTCCCTCACAACTGTATACCTTGTACTGCCATTTCTGCTGAGTATGTCCTGCCAGTGGGACAGTATATACCCAGATAGATATAGTAATGGTGTTATATGGGACATTGTACGGTTTCCTGTTGCTTAGCCAGTCTTTGAGACAACTGCCCCAGATGTTGGTAAAGAGAATAAGGCAGGGCTGGGTTTACCATTCTGGTTTGTAATGCCCAAGTAATCCTCACAGTAGCCGTTGGCTGGCAGCTTTAGGCAGTTTGGGACATTGTAGTGTTTGACCAAGGTGCCCATCTGATGATTGGTACTTGATCCAGCAAGCTTTCACACTGGTTATAGTGAGGGCATCTCACTAAAGACGCCCAGCCCATGCTTAAACTAAAAAATGGGAAAAGCATGGTCTTTTTCCTCACCCAAAAAAAAATGCAAACCAAAATCTCCACTTATATTTGTTTGCCAGTATGGATTTGTACTTTTCCATAGGGTACTCATTTACTATGCTTAGGATTCATGATTAAACACTCCAGCAGTCCAGAGTTTAGTACATTCAGACAAACTATAAAATATAAGAAATGCTATAAATATAAAGTGACTACTTACTTGTACAATATCATTGCAATTCATACAAGTTTGAAAGGCTAGATGAAAATCACTATTCAGAGTATCTTCACTAGAAATTGTAAGAAGATAATGATTACTATTGTTATAGCAAGATTAATTCAATAAGCAACTTAAAGTAAATTATTCAATTGTTATAAAGGAATTTCTTCAAATCACAGAACAGCTAATTTTTTTAAAACCCTATACAGATATTTGTTATCTTTAAAAGCATGACGGCTACCCTGATAAGTCATGGGTCAGGGGAAACATTAGATTTTTTAGATAGTTTCTTCGTACAATCTAGTTTTGTTCCAGTCCACCATGATTTAGGCTTCCTCTCATGCCTAATAAATTATGAATTTGCAGTCAATCTTTTGTGTTTTGGAACTAGATGCAAGGTTACATCAATGAATGAGGTCATTATCGAAAAGTTTCAAAAACATTCTTTATTTGAACGCATAAACGCATTTGCAGTAGAAAGCATGTGCTAGAGGCACAAACAAAGGTAAATGGTTTTGATCTCATTGCCATTGCAGAAACAAGGTTATAAGATGATCAAGGGTGGGAAAGATATATTCCAGAGTATTTCAGAGAGATAGGCAGAATGGCAAAGCCCTGATGATAAAGGGTGGAATAAAGACATTTGTGAGTAAAGATCTGCCTCAGAAGACCATGATTTAAATTCAATATGATTGGAAATTAGGAATAACAAAACAAAACTGGTGGGAGCTGCTTATAGGCCCCCTAATAGTAGTTACAGCCTTGGACAGAGCACTAAACAAAAAAATATTGGAGCTTGTACAAAAAGCAATATGATAATTACGGGCCACTATAATCAACATTAGCATAATCAAATTGACAGAAGATGAGTTTGTAGATTATTTTCATAATGTTTTCTTGGAGCAAAATGTTGTGATACTAACAAGGAGTAAAGCTATCTTACAACATAGAATATTACAGCGCAGTACAGGCCCTTCAGCCCTCGATGTTGCGCCGACCTGTGAAACCAATCTGAAGTCCATCTAACCGACACTATTCCATTTTCATCCATATATTTATCCAATGACCATTTAAATGCCCTTAAAGTTGGTGAGTCCACTACTGTTGCAGGCAGGGCAGTCCACACCCCTACTACTCTCAGTAAACATCCTACCTCAGACATATGTCCTACATTTATCACCTCTCAATTTAAAGCTATTGTTATGAAGGTGTAGAGGTGTGTTGTACTTTTTAAGAGAGCTGAAGGACTTAGCAAACACACAGAGACTGGAACATTTAAAAGATAACATTTGGTCGAACAGCTAGATTAGCTGGGTTGCCTGGATACAGAAACAAATCCAAATTCAGCCAGTTTAAATTATACCCCAATCAAGCTTGAATTTGGTATTTTGACAATATTAATACCAATGAAACAATCTCGGGTGTAGGTTTGCTCGCTGAGCTGTAGGTTTGATATCTAGACGTTTCATTACCTGGCTAGGTAACATCATCAGCAGCGACCTCCAAGTGAAGCAAAGCTGTTGTCTCTTGCTTTCTATTTATATCTTTCTCCTGGATGGGGTTTGTGGTGATGTCATTTCCTGTTTGTTTTCTGAGGGGTTGATAGATGGTATCTAGATCTGTGTGTTTGTTTATGGCTTTGTGGTTGGAGTGCCAGGCCTCTAGGAATTCTCTGGCATGTCTTTGCTTAGCCTGTCTCAGGATATATGTGTTGTCCCAGTCGAAATGGTGGTTTTTTTTTCATCCGTGTGTAGGGCTACGAGGGAGAGAGGGTCATGTCTTTTTGTGGCTCGCTGGTGTTCATGTATCCTGGTGGCTAACTTTCTTCCTGTTTGTGGCTAAGCAAAGACATGCCAGAGAATTCCTACAGGCCTGGCACTCCAACCACAACGCCATAAACAAACACATAGATCTAGATACCATCTATCAACCCCTCAGAAAACGAACCGGAAATGACATCACCACAAACCCCAGAAACCCCATCCAGGACAAACGTATAAATAGAAAGCAGGAGACAACAGCTTCGCTTCACTTGGGGATCGCCACTGATGATGTTACCTAGCCAGGTAATGAAACGTCTGGATATCAAACCTACAGCTCAGCGAGCAAACCTACACCCTAAACCTCAACCTGAGCTACAAACCTTCACAAACCTTGCAATGAAGCAATCTGATGCATTGGGGTATAAAACAGAAAAAAATTGAACAGTTGAGGGAGAACTGCCAAGCCACAAACAATTACAGGCTGCCCGGAGAATAGCTCTCTTAAAGGTACCTTTATCAATCAGTGACCTGTGATACAGTAATCAGTAAGAAGAAAACAAAGACAGAGGAAGATACAAAGAGAAGATTCAACAGCTGGCTGGTTTTGAAATTTGAATTTTTTGGTAAATCTTAATTGGGGGGGGTTTAAATAAGACCAGTATTGTAGAAGGGCAAGTAAAAGTTAGAGAAATTATTTGTAAATAGTTGTTAGTAAATTATTCCATTAGACTTTTTCAAAAAAAAAGTTAATTTTCACTGTAAGTAGTGACTTTTGGGATAGTTCTTGGCCTGTCAAATTTAACAGATAACCACATGGGGTAAATCTTTTCTGTGTTGCTCGTCTAAGTTGGTGGGGGGGGGGGGGAAGAGAGTGGTTTACCCATGCCGTTAATACTATGTCCCCTTGTGCGAGCCATCACCATCTGAGGAAAAAGGCTCTCACTGTCCACCCTATCTAACCCTCTGATTATCTTGTATGTCTGTATCAAGTCATCTCTCAACTTTCTTCTAACGAAAACAGCCTCAAGTCCCTCAGCCTTTCCTCATAAGACCTTCCCTCCATACCAGGTAACATCCTAGTAAATCTCCTCTGAACCCTTTCCAAAGCTTCCACATTCTTCCTATAATGCGGTGACCAGAACTATACTCAACACTCCAAGTGTGGCTGCACCAGAGTTTTGTACAGCAGTAGCATGATCTCATGGCTCCACAACTCAATCCCTCTAAAACCCAATAGAAGTTAACACACCTGTGTGCCTTCTTATCAACCCTATCAATCTGGATGACAACTTTCAGGGATCTATGCACATGGACACTGAGATCTCTCTGCTCATCCACTCTACCAAGAGTCTTACCATTAGCCCAGTATTTTGTATTCCTGTTACTCCTTCCAAAGTGAATCATCTCATTTTTCCACATTAAACTCCATTTGCCACCTCTCAGCCCAGCTCTGCCGCTTATCTATGTCACTCTGTAACCTGCAACATCCTCTATACTGTCAACTCCACTGACCTTAGTGTCATCCACAAATTTACTAACCCATCCTTCAACTCCCTCATCCAGGTTATTTATAAAAAATGAAAAACAGCAATATCCCCAAAACAGATCCTTGCAGTACACCACTAGTAACTGAACTCCAGGATGAACATTTCCCATCAATCACCACCCTCTGTCTTCTTACAACTAGCCAATTTCTGATCAAAACCACTAAAACACCCTCAATCCTATGCCTCCATATATTCTGCAATAGTCTACCATGAGGAAGGTTATGAAACGCTCTCTACTGAAATCTATATATATCACATCAACAGCTTTACCCTCATTTGCCTGTTTGGTCACCTTCTCAAAGGACTCAATCAGGTTTGTGAGGCATGACCTATCCTCTACAAAACCATGTTGACTATCCCTAGTCAACTTATTCCTTGCTAGATGATTATAAATCCTATCTCTTATAATTCTTTCCAACACATTGCCCACTACCGATGTAAGGCTCACTGGTCTATAATTGTCAGGGTTATCTCCACTTCCCTTCTTGAACAAGGAGACAACATTTGCTATCCTCCAGTCTTCTGGCACTATTCCTGGAGACAATGACGACATGAAGATCAAAGCCAAAGGCTCTGCATTTTCCTCCCTGGCTTCCCAGAGAGTCCTAGGATAAATCCCATCCAGCCCAAGGAACTTATCTATTTTCACACTTTGCAGAATTGCTAACACTTCCTCATGAACCACAATCCCATCTAATTCTCCTCGAAAACATTGTCTTTTTCCTGTGTGAATACTGACGAAAAATATTCATTTAGCACCTCTCCTATCTCCTTGGACTCCATGCACAACTTCCCACTACTGTCCTTCAATGGCCCTAATCTTACTCTAGTCATTCTTTTATTCCTGACATACCTTTTGAAAGCTTTAGGGTTCTCCTTGATCCTACCTGCCAAAGACTTTTCATGCCCCCTCCTGGCTCTTCTTAGCTCTCTCCTTAGGTTCTTCCTGGCTAACTTGTAACTCTTAGGTGCCCTAACTGAGCCTTTACATCTCATCTTTGCATAAGCCTCCTTCTTACTCTTGACAAGAGATTCAACTTCTTTAGTAAACCATGGTTCCCTTCCTCAACCAATTCCTCCCTGCCTGACACGGACATACTAATCAAGGACACGCAGTAGCTGTTCCTTGAACCAGCTCCACATTTCAATTGTGCCCATCCCCTGCAGTTTCCTTCCCCATTTTATGCACCCTAAATCTTGCCTAATCACATCATAATTGCCTTTCCCTCAGCTATAACTCTTGCCCCGCAGTATATACCTATCCCTTTCCATCGCTAAAGTAAACATAACTGAATTGTGGTCACTATCACCAAAATGCTCACCTACCTCCAAATCTAACACCTGGCCGCGTTCATTACCCAGTACCAATTCCAATGTGGCTTCGCCTCTTGTTGGCCTGTCTACATACTGTATCAGGAAACCCTCCTGCACACACAGGATAAAAACTGATCCATCTAAAGTACTTGAACGAGAGAGTTTCCAGTTAATATTTGGAAAGTTAAAGTCCCCCAGAACAACTATCCTGTTACTTTTGCTCCAATCCAAAATCATCTTTGCAATCCTTTCCTCTATATATCTGGAACTTTTCAGAGAAAACTCCCAATCGGGTGGCCTCTCCTTTCCTGTTTCTAATCTCAGCCCATACTACCTCAGTAGACGTGTCCTCATCAAACATCCTTTCTTCCACCATAATACATAAGAACCTCAATTATCTGAATATCAATTATCCGAAGATGATCTTGAGGTCCCGATAAAAACATTACATCAAAGAGGTCCCGATAAAAACATTACATCAAAGAGGTGTTTCCAACACTGATTGCACCTTTTGTTTACAATGATCAAAAATGAACTTGGCTTACCGAAATGCTGCCGAGAACAGTCCTGGACATCAATGGGAGCCAAGGAACAGTCTCCAAATGACTGACTGCCCGCCCTCTCTCTCTCTTGCCTTGGAGTTCTACACAGGGGTGTACTGTGTGTGTGTGTGGTGTGTGTGTAAATGAATGAGCGAGTGGTTGATTTTGAGACCCCCCCCATAGGCAGCAGCAGTCTTGCTGTTGGTGTCCAGTCCAGCTGCCCCAGGGGTGGGGGCACATGGGAGCCTGACGGCAAGGGGCAGTGGTGGGGGCAGGGGGCTCGCACGCGGTGTGCTGCTGCCTAGTCTCCTGAACAGGGAGCAGACCTAGCAAGTGCTTGCTGTGTCAATCCCATTGAATCGATGGTGTCTGTAGGTGGGGGGGGGGGGGGGGGGTGGGAGGCTTCAGCAATGCAGCAAGTCCCTCACACACAAGTGTGTGTGTCTTCTGAGAAACAAACCCTGTGACAGAGAGAGGAAGCAAGGCAGGCAGAGCAAGGAAAAAGGAAACTTCAGAGTACCAGAGGAGAGGCATTGAATCAATCATCTGAGTTATCAATTACCTGAACAAAATACTGCCTGCCCATCTTGTTCGGATAATTGAGGATCCTCTGTACTGTCCTTAACTAACATAGCCACACCTCCCCCTCTTTTATCACCTTCCCTATTCTTACTGAAACATCTAAACCTTGAAACCGTCAGTCACCATTCCTGTCCCTGCTCTATCCATGTCTCTGAAATGGCCACAACATGCCACACTATTCTGGATGTTCCTGGTGTTGAAATGGACACACTTCAAACCACCTTTCTGCCTGCCGGTACACTCCTGTGACCTTGAAACCTTCTTTATGACCTCACTACTTTCAACCTCCTGGACACTGGAACTACAATTCGGTTTCCCTTCCCATCCCCCTGCTGAATTAGTTTAAATCATCCTAAAGAGCATTAGCAAATTTCCCCCCAGGATATGGTTCAGGTATAGACCATCCCATTTGTAAAGGTATTACCTACCCCAGAATGAGCCCCAATTATCCAAGTATGTGAATCTCTCCCTCCTGTACCATCCCTCTCACCTTAAATCTATGCCCTCTAGTTCTGGACTTGTCCTCTCCAGGGAAAAGACCTTACTATTTACCCTATCCATGCCCCTCATGATTTTATAAACCTTTATAAGGTCACCCCTCAGCCTCCGATGCTGCAGTGAAAACAGCCCCAGCCTGTACAGCCTTTCCCTGTAGTTTAAATCCTTTAACCCTGGCAACATCCTTGCAAATCTTTTTGAACTCTTTCAAGTTTCACAACATCTTTCTGATAGGAAGGAGACCAGAATTGCATGCAATATTCCAACAGTGGCCTCACCAATGTCCTGTACAGCTGCAACATGACCTCCCAACTCCTGTACTCAGTACTCTGACCAATAAAGGAAAGCATACCAAACGCCTTCTTCACTATCCTATCTATCTGCGACTCCACTTTCAAGGAGCTATGAACCTGCACTCCAAGGTCTCTTTGTTCAGCAACACTCCCCAAGACCTTATCATTAAATGTATAAGTCTGCCCTGATCTGCCTTTCCAAAATGCAGCACCTCACATTTATCTAAATTAAACTCCATCTGCCATTTCTCTGGCCACTGGCCGAAATATATAGGCAGAAGAGGAGATCTGACTAAGGTTACTTGGATAAAAAGTAAATGAGCAGCAGAAAACATTTAAAGAGATCATTAAAGATGTACAAAAAAATATATTCCACTGAGAAACAGTGCGAGAAAGACTCATCCATGGCTCACTTGGGAAATTGAAGATACTAAAACATCAAAAGAAGAGGCTTATAATATTGTCAAAAACAGAAACAAGGTTGAGGATTTGGAATGTTTTAGAAAGCATCAAAAAAACTACCAAAGGGAGAAAAAATAGAATATGGAGAAAACTGGTCAGAAATATATAAGCTCTTAAAACCTGCTTTTATCCATAAATAAAAACAAGTATAGTTAAAGTAAACATCGGTCCCTTGGAAGCAGAGACAGGAGAAAATATTGTGGGAGTGAGGAAATGACAGAGACTATTGAACAAATATTTTTTGTCTATGATTATCTCAGAAGATACAAGTTTCATTCTGGGTAATAGAAGGTAACCTCAGGGTGAGAAAGAGTGAGGCAATTGAGGAGATTAATATCAACAGGAAAAAAAACTAGAAAAAAATGGATTGAAAAAAATAATGGGACAAGTCCCCAGAACCCACTGACCTATGCCATAAGATTCTCAAAGACATAGCCACAGAATAGTGGAAGCATGTGCTATGAATTTCAAACATTCTTTGTATTTGAGAATGGTCTCGTCAGATAGGAAGTTACCAAATGTCACATTGTCTTTAGCCCTTGTTTCTTGAAAAACAAAGAGAAACTGCAGTTCAGCTAATCTAACATCAATTTGGAAATGCTGGAATTAATTATTAAGGAAATAAAAACAATAGACTTAGAAAAACCATAGTGTGATTAAAATAAATTTGTATGATTTTACTGAAAGAAAATCCTGTTTGACAAATTTGTTTGAATTTTTTGTAGAATATAGTATACCTTCATTTTCAAAAGACATTTATTATGAGGCAACACAAAAGGTTAATAGACAAAATAGGAGCTCATGAAGTCAAGAATATAGCAAGGATTGAGGATTGGTTAATGGACAGGAAACAGAGATTGGGCACAAATGAGATATTTTCAGTATTGACAGGCAGTGAATAGTGACGTATCACAAGGGTCAGTGGTGGATCCTCAGCTATTTTCAATCTCCGTTGATGACTTAGATGAAGTAACAGAGCAATGTACCTAAGTTTGGTGATGATACAAAGATTGGTGAAAAGATAAGCTCAGTTGAAGTACACAAACAAGTTACAAAGAGATATAGGCAAGTTAAGTGAGTGGAGACAAGTTGGCAGGTGGATGTAGAGAAGTTTGAAGTTACTCACTTTGGTCAAAAGAATAGGAAAGCAGAAATGCTTTTTAAAAGATGTGAAATTGATAAGTGTTAAAGTTCAAATAGACGTTGGTATACTTTTACAAGGTATGCAGAAGATTAGCATAGAGATACAAGAAGCAAACAAGGTGGCAATTGACATGTTGTCCTTTATTTCAAGGGAATTGGAGTACAGGAATAAAAGTCTTGCTACAATTGTGCAGTTCTGGTGAGACCAAACCTGGAGTACTGCATGCAGTTATAATCTCCACATTTAAGGTAATATATATTTGTATGGGAGTCAGTGCAATGAATGTTCACTAAATTAATCCCTGGGATAAAGGGATTATCCTATGATGAGAGGCTGAGTGAATCAGGTCCACATTCTCTGCAGTTTAGAAGAATAAAAGATAATCTAATTGAAATGTCCAAGATTGTGAAGGGATTTGACAGGGTAAATGCTTAAAGATTCTTTCCATTGGTCAGGAAATCTAAATCCTGGGCATTCTCTTAGGATAAGGGGACAATCATTTTGGAATGATGAGTAGAAAATTCTTTACTCAAAGAATTGAGATTCTTTGGAATTCTCTGTCCCAGAGAGTTGTGAAATCTCTGTCACTGAATGCATTTCAGGGCAGGATAGATAGATTTTAGTCTCTCAGGGAATCAAGCAATATAAGGATCAGGCAGAAAAAGGTATTTGAAGTTCAAGATCAGCCATGATCATATTCAATTTTCTTTTCGTCACTCATGGGACATGGGGATCACTGGCTGGCCAGTATTTATTGCCCCATCCAGTTGTTATCATTGAGAAGGTGGTGGTCAGCTGACTTCTTGACCCACTGCAGTCTGTGTGATGGGGGTTGATCCACAATGCCCTTAGGGAGGGAATTCCAGGATGTTGACCCAGTGACAATGAAGGAACAGCATATATTTCCAAATCAGGATGGCGAATGGCTTGGAGGAGAACTTGCAGGGGCTGGTATTCCCATGTATCTGCTGCCCTTGCCCTTCTATATGGAAGTGGTCATGGGTTTGGAAGGTGCTGTCTTTGGTAAATTACAAGTGCATCTTGTAGATGGTACACAGTGCTACTACTGATTGTCAGTGGTGGAGGGATTGCTGTTTGTGGATGTGGTGTCAGGTGCTGGCTCCATATTCAAAAGCCTGGTGTAGATCTGGTCAAATACTAGCAATCTGAGGCTGCTCTTAAAAATTGGAGATATTTCTCCTGGATGGTGTCAAGTTTCTTGAGTGTTGTTCAAGCTACAACAATCAGGCAAACATGGAATATTCCAAGAGCAGGCATAACATTATTGTGTGGTCTACTTCTGCTCCTATTTCTGGTGTTCACATATTCTATGTTTTCAGACTTTGTGAAGTAGGGAAGAAATAGAGAGAGGGAAATAGTTGATGTTCCTATAGATGTTCCTATTGTAAGTATTATACAAATAGATTGAAAATCCAGTTTGTAGTTGAACGGTGGTAGCTATACCATAGGTTCATCTTCCTGTAGAATATATTGTAGGAAGAATATACTGTATGGTATAGCTGCCACTTGTCTCAAACAGTTAAACTATAAAGTGGATTTTCAAATTGTGCCAGAAGTGATTTAAACCTGTACAATATAGTGCAGGAAGGAGTCTTTTTCTCAATATCACATGGTGGTAAATTCTAATCTGAAAATAGAGATGGGGCAATAATGTGTTTTTGAAAATAGAAATAATTGTGGAGTATCAAATGACCTAGAGGAAAATAGCTTATCACATCATTCTTTTCATACATATGGAAAAGTCAGTCAAGATTATATCTACCCTTCAGGAATCTTGAAACCTGTGGTTTTCAGCAGAAGGCTGCTCTCCAGAATCTGGATGCCAGTCAGTATGTGTCTGTTGGCAGAATTCAGGGATGGCTGCAGACGTCTCTCATTCTGATTCTGATGCAAGCTGGATTGAGAGGTCGAGGGGCTGTGATCTTGAGAATATCCGGTCAATTCAGGCAAAGAGTTTTCTGCATGGGCAGCCTGTGGTCTGAGGTACCAGTCTGCAGTGATGAGCGGAGTTTGTGAAAGCTCCTGTACCATCTGAGAAGTTGTTTGAGGATTGATGTAATCTGCTAATGTCAGAGATGATAATGTGGACATTATAATAACAAGATTGAAACGCTAATTTTGATCACGCTTGCAGGTAAAAATTGCAAAGGTCAACATCCAAATTATTAGGTAGAGCACATGGAAGGCAAGAATCTATTTATGCCATTTGTGCTCGTACTGTGGAAATATTCTGCTGTTAAACAAAAACAAATAATTTAATTGCGCCATGTAGGATCATACTCCTTGGATGAAATCAGCTAAGTATAACTTGTCAAATTTTGCTCTGTAAAATTGTTTTGTACTAATCATTCACAGGATGTGGGCTTCGTTGGCTAGGCCAGTCTAGTGAGTTTTCTCATACAACTGTCCCAAACCTGCATCATTAACTCAGTACCACACCACTATGGTTACCTGCATTTCCAATGCCAGCCTGTTTCTCCCACTCTTTTTAGGTGAATGTTCTCACCAGAGCCAGCTTATCTCAGTATATCAGGTGCTGGCTCCATATTCAAAAGCCTGGTGTCGATCTGGTCAAATACTAGCAATCTGAAGCTGCCCTTAAAAATTTGAGATATTTCTCTTGGATGTGGAAGACGCCCCACCTTGCAGGCAGAGGCCAGGAGCTCCTGGAGAACTGGGTGGTGCAGAAGGCACCACCTTTTGCCCCAGGACTAGCAGAGGAGGCCAAGACACTACATCCTGGCAGCCTGGTTCAAGGCTGGCACCGAGGTCAGTGCAGTCTCAACTATCCAGAAGAATGGTGAGCAGGGCCAAAACGAGGTTAGTGGCATTCTTGCTCCAGTAGGATAGGTGTCACCACCTTCTTTCAGATAGAACACTCTCAATTGAAGTTTATACTGTACCCATCTCCCACCAAGTTTCATGCTCTACCACTTTTGCAAATTCATGTAGCATCTGTCACTCTTTCTCACCCATCCAAATTCCCCCTTATTACTAACCTTGTGATGCCCTCCGTGCTACCTACTCACTCGCTGGGGACACCTTTCCCCATCAGCACCAGCATTAACAGCTATACTATCTATTTTCATCTCACTCAATCTCTCCCTTTGCCTGAATTGGGGTGGAGAGAGCCCTATTGGTGGTGATAGTGTGCCTGGCATTCGGTTCCTCAGCCCTGTGAGGAGAGGATCCTGGCCCTTGCTGGCAAAGACCACAACCAGTCTGACAGGGAAACAAACTAAACTGGTCCCACCTGCCTGCATTTGGCCCATATCCCTCCAACCTTTCCAATCCTCGTATCTATCCAAATGTCTTTTAAATATTGTAACCATACCCGCATCCACCACGTCCTCCGGCAGTTCACTCCACGCACTGAACACTATTAAAAAAAGTTACCCCTTACGTCCTTTTTAAATCTTTCTCCTCTCACCTTAAAAGAAAGCCCCTAATTTTGAACTCCTCCACCTTAGGGAAAAGACCTTTGCTATTCATGAGACCTATGCCTCTCATGATCTTATGAACTTCTATAAGGTCATCCCTCAACCTCCTACACTTCAGTGAAACAAGTCCCAGCCTATCCAGCCTCTCCTTATAATTTAAACCCTTCATTCCCAGCAACATCCTGGTAAATCTTTTCTGAACCTGCTCTAGTTTAATAATAGCCTTCCTATAACAGGATGGCCAGAACTGCATACAATATTCCAAAAGGGTATGTACAACCTCAACATGATGTCCTAACTCCTACACTCAAAGATCTGAACAATAAAGGCATGCATGTGAAACGCCTTCATAAGTACTCTGTCTACCATTGACGCAAATTTCAAAGAATTATGTACCTGAACCCTTAGGTCTTTCTGTTCTACAACACTACATTAATTGTTTAATCCTACCATTGTTTGTTTTACCAAAATGCAATACCTCACATTTACCCAAATTAAACTCTATCTGCCACTTCTTAGCCCATTAACATAATTTTAGATAATCTGAGATAATCTTCACTGTCCATCACATCACCAATTATGGGGTCATCGCAAACTTACAAATACAAATTAAATGACACCTGTGCTTTATAACTTGAAATTAAATAATTCAATGATTGGTTTTGGAGTGACAGAATAGAAATGTGCTGTACCTTCAAAAGAAGCAGCTGTTCTGGCTGTAGTGCTGTTATATGCAGACACCTGGAATGTTTCCTTCAATTCGTCATTCTGCGTTGAAATGGAATAATTCTGTTTTTGGTCAGAAATGAGACCAGACTCAATTCTGGTCCAGTAAATGAAGTATGACTGGACAGCTGAAACACTGCAGGTCACGTGAAACAAAAGCCATTTATTAGAATGGAATTTCAGTGTTTCATTTTCACTCATTCAAGGAAAATATCTCAGCAAGCAACACCATCAGTTGTCTTGGACAATGGCTCTGTGGCTGATTTGAAATCTGAAGTGGAACATACTTAAACCCATGAGCTAGAGTTTCCCAAACTGGTCCCAACCCTTATATTGGCCACAACTCCAGGCTGACAACCAAGAGTTGGTCATAACAGGATCTCAGTCACGGGAAACCAGTTCTGGCAACCATTGTCTAACTAAAGAAAACACACCAGGGAAAAGGGCTCACAGCAATGTCAGCTGGGCAGTCCCACTGTTTGAAATGGACATTGAAGAGAAAGCAGGAAGAGTTGAGGATGCCTCAGCATGGGTACACTCAGCTGTCTATAGGGAAGTCTGTAGGGAAGAGGCCAGAGGTAGATATGCCTATCGGAGTGCGGAGGATATCCTGCATTGATGAGTTTGTCCCTGTGAGTCTGTCACTGGATTTCGGAGACACCAACTTCAATGGCATCTCCACGTCCAATAAACTGTCAATGTCAAGATTTGGCAGAGGGCCACACGACTATGAAATTCTGGTTCAAATTCAAATTGGCCCTAAGTGGGTCTTCATTTATACTAACTGTCTGCCTGCTCCCATCCCATCTCAATACTGGCGGAAGGTTTCAGCTCATCGTTATATGGTCTAAAACACTGTAAATTTTAGAGCTTTCCTTTAAACATTGTTGCATGAGAAACCAGGCCCTTTGCATTCGGATCTGGTTAGAAAATATTTGTGCTACTCATAAAACCTGCCATGTTGCCCTTCTGAAATCTCATCCAGACAAAACAATGCACAACAAATAATGCTCAAAGTTCCTTTACTGAAGGGGATTTATGAGGGGTAGGTCTTGCCTTACAAGTCTTATTGAATTCTTTGAGGAGGTGACCAAGCATGTGGATGAGGGTAGAGCAGTGGATGTAGTGTACATGGATTTTAGTAAGGCATTTGATAAGGTTCCCCATGGTAGGCTCATGCGAAAGTCAGGAGGCATGGGATAGAGGGAAATTTGGCCAGTTGGATAGAAAACTGGCTAACCGGTCGAAGTCAGAGAGTGGTGGTAGTTGGTAAATATTCAGCCTGGAGCCCAGTTACAAGTGGAGTTCCGCAGGGATCAGTTCTGGGTCCTCTGCTGTTTGTAATTTTTATTAATGACTTGGAAGAGGGAGTCGAAGGGTGGGTCAGTAAATTTGCAGATGATACGAAGATTGGTGGAGTTGTGGATAGTGAGGAGGGCTGTTGTCGGCTGCAAAGGGACTTAGATATGATGCAGAGCTGGGCTGAGGAGTGGCAGATGGAGTTCAACCCTGTCAAGTGTGAGGTTGTCCATTTTGGAAGGACAAATAAGAATGCGGAATACAGGGTTAACGGTAGGGTTCTTAGTAAGGTGGAGGAGCAGAGGGATCTTGGGGTCTATGTTCATAGATCTTTGAAAGTTGCCACTCAGGTGGATAGCGCTTGTAAGAAGGCCTATGGTGTATTAGCGTTCATTAGCAGAGGGATTGAATTCAAGAGTCGTGAAGTGATGTTGCAGTTGTACAGCACCTTGGTTAGGCAACATTTGGAGTACTGTGTGCAGTTCTGGTCGCCTCACTTTAGGAAAGATGTGGAAGCTTTGGAGAGGGTGCAGAGAAGATTTACCAGGATTTTGCCTGGAATGGAGAATAGGTCGTACGAGGATAGGTTGAGAGTGCTAGGCCTTTTCTCATTGGAAGGGCGAAGGATGAGGGGTGACTTGATAGAGGTTTATAAGATGATCAGAGGAATAGATAGAGTAGACAGTCAGAAACTTTTTCCCCGGGTACAACAGAGTGTTACAAGGGGACATAAATTTAAGGTGAAGGGTGGAAGGTATAGGGGAGATGTCAGGGGTAGGTTCTTTACCCAGAGAGTGGTGGGGGCATGGAATGCACTGCCTCTGGGAGTGGCAGAGTCAGAATCATTGGTGACCTTTAAGCGGCAATTGGATAGGTACATGGATGGGTGCTTAAGCTAGGACAAATGTTCGGCACAACATCGTGGGCTGAAGGGCCTATTCTGTGCTGTATTGTTCTATGTTCTGTGTTCTAAGTCAAGCTCTCTATATTTCAGGCACGTGCCTGATTCTGGCACATAGTAGACATAGGAGATCTTAAGCAGGGCCGATCTCAGAAGCTAAGCAGGTATAAACTGGTGAATTGAAGCTGAGACCTGGACAGGTATCATTCTGGAATTGTTCAGCGTTTTAGTACTGTGTCATCATGGAGACACTCCTAACTAAATCACAATTTGGTTGTACATATTTCAGAACAAAAGGAAGATGACTAATTGATGTCACCAGCAAAAACAAAAGGCCTCTACCTTCCTATTATCTGAAATAGTTTTGAATGTTATACTTTAAAGTCATAGGTAATAATTACAAAAACTTGATGTCACCAGTGAGTTGCTCTGGTGCTTTCCAAATGAAGGAGAGGTTTCTCTTCAGTGATTTGTCAGAGTGGGTCACGGTGTCGCCATCTTCAGAGCATTTCATTAGTTTAGACCCCGAGGAAGTGAGAATGAATGTTCCAGTCACTTGATCATCAACCACTCTGCGAGCCTGCATAAAGAAGCCCATGAAGTCTTGTGTGCTCCTTACAGTCACTTGAAAGTATAAGAAACATTCATCAAGGTTAGAAAATGAGGAAACAGCCTTTTCCCTTCATTTTAGGAGTTTCTCTCAGCACAAAATACTCAGCTGGGTTCTCTGTATGCCAGCTTCCCTTACGTAGCCACTTCCACCCCAACTCCAGGTTTCCCATTAAATTACATATTTATCTCAACCATGAAGTGGACATATTACTCACTCTGAGGGTTTAGCACTGTAACTCCTAATCTAGCCCATATGCCACAACTTCCTTGGGCATTTAGGATTAGTCAGGGAAAATTCTTCAAAGGTTTTCCGGAACTGTGTCCCTCCATTTTTCTTCTCTCGGGAAGTGGAATGAAAGAGAACCGAGTGCAACGAGACTTGAATACATTTGTGAGGTTCTAATGGTCTTTTCTCATTCTGATAAGAAAATATAACATGAGAGTCAACTCCCATTCACCTAATCTCTGCAACCATGATTTTCTGAGGCTTTGTTTTTATTTGTTCATGGGATATGCATGTTTCTGGTTACACCAGCATTTATTATTCATCTCTAACTGCCTTGAGAAGGTAGTGATGAGCTACATTCTGGAACAATTGCAGTCCATGCATTGTAGGAGCACTCACAATGCTGTGAGGAAAGGACTTCAGGATTTTGACCTAGCAACAATGAAACAGCAGCAAGTTAATTCCAAGCAGGATGGCATATGGTTTGAAGGGAAACTTTCAGCTAATGTGATTCTTGTGCATCTACAGCCCTTGTCCTTCTAGAGGGTAGTTGTCATAGGTTTAGAGATACTGTTTAAGAAGCTTTGGTGAGTTACTACAATGCATCTTGTAGATGGTTCACATTGCTGCCAATGAATGATGGTGATGAAGAGAATGATGTTGAAGATGGTGGATTGGGTGCTAACCAGCATTGCCCTGGATGGTGTTAAACCTTTTTGAATTTTGTTGGAGCTGCACCCATTCAGGCAAGTAGATTGCACTTCGTAAGATGTTGGACATGTTGGGGTGGAGGAAAGAGGTGGTGAGAGACTGGAGGGAGTTACTTGTCACAGAATACCTAGCTTATTTCTGGTCAATGTTAACCCCAGGATGTACCGATACATCAAGGACAACAGCAGTTCAAGAGGGCAGCACACTGCTGCCTTTAACAACGCAGTTAAGGATGGGCAATAATTATTAGCCTAGCCAGCAATGTCCACATCCCATAAAAAAAGAATTTCACATTCAGTTTGAGAGTGAGAAATATGTACCTAAATTAGTTACTTAAACGTAAATACTGTAAAGGCAGTTATATGGTTACAAAGACAGAGTTAATTAAAGTAGGCTGGAAAAATCAGTTAAAAGTTAAGATGACAGAGAAGGAATGGCAGAATTTAAGGAGATATTTTACAACCCTCAACAAAGATATATTCCACTGAGGAGGAAGGACTTTAATAGAAGGATGTCCTATCTGTGGATTACTAAAGGAGTTAAGGATGGTGTCAAATTGAAAGAAATGGTGTCAAATTGTGAAGATACATGATCGGCTGGAAAATTGAGAAGACTTCAGAAAGCAGAAAAGAAATTATTTTAAAATAACAAGAGTGGAGTATGAGAGAAACTGACTAAGAAATTGAAGAACAGACAGTAAAAACTTCTCTGAATATATGTAATAAAAGAAAGCAGAGTGAGTGAGTGCTGGTCCCCTTAAAAAAGATTTGGGAATTAATAATGGAAAAGGAGGTAATGGCAGATTTGAAACAACTACTTTGTATCTCTCTTCACAGTACGAAACATAAAAAACCCTAGGAATAGTAGAAAATCAAGAAGGAACAGAGAAAGAGAAAGAAGTATTTAGAAACCAAATGGTAATCCTTTAAATGATAAATCCATTGACTTGATGATCTCTATCCTAAAGTGGTTTTCTTTCTAATCGCCAGTCGATCAATAGTCTTTTTACCCACACACAATTAAGGTCATTAGGTTGGCAATTGATACCCATGTAAGGGCTTCAATTTAACATCACTGCTACTAGAAACATCAAAAATAGGAACAGGAATAAGCCATTCATCCCTTTGAGCCTGTTTTGCTATTCAACACGATCGTGGCAGATCATCCTACTCAGTTCTCTGTTCCTACTTTCTCTCCTTTGATCCCTTTAGCTCTAAGGATTACACCTATCTCCTTTTTGAAACTGCTTTCTGTGGCAAAGGATTCCTGGATTCAACACTCACTAGGTGGAGAAATTTCTCTCTCTTAGTCCTAAATGACCTACCCTGCATTGTTAAATTGTGCATTCCCTGGTCATTAGGAACATCCTTCCTGCATTCCCTGTCTAGTCCTCTTAGAATTTTATAGATACACTCTTCTAAACTCCAATGAATATGGTCTTCACCAATCCAGTCTCTTTTCATACATCAGTCCTGCCATCCCAGGAATCAGTTTGGCAAATCTTCATTGCACTGCTTCCATAGGAGAACATCCTTCCTCAGATAAGGAGACTAAAATTACATACTGTACTCCAGGTATGGTCCCACCAAATCTTTGTACAATTGCAGCAAGACATCCCTGCATCCCTGCTCCTGTACTCGAATCCTCTTGTTTGCTGTCAGTGACTGGTGTGCATAAGGACATCAGAACCCATTGCACCTTTCCCTTTCCCAATATATTGCCATCCAGTGTTTAACCACCAATGTGGATACTTCATATTTATCCATATTATACTTCACCTGCCATGCATGTAGTCCTGTGCACGGAGTTATACTTTTTGTCTTTCTTTTTCCCCTCCTTCTTTATTTCAATTTTGTTTACCTTTCACTCAAACAGAGTCAGCCAGCCTGTGAAGCTTGGAGCAGGCCTCTCACTTCCATGTGGAGTGGCCCCTGGGGCCCACATGGCATGGGCTGGTGTAGCCTGGAGCAGACTCTGACAGTGGCATGGCATGGCCTGGAAAGCCCAGAGCGGGACTGTCGCAGCAGAGAAGGAGACGTTGGACTCTCTTTTAAGTTTTTTTATATATTAAGTTAATGTGAATGGCACCATGCATGGTGACAGTACACACTTTTCACTGTATTTTATATGGAATATGCATTGGGTAGGAAGGGTCTGATGTGAGCCACTTCCCTGCCATTTCTGTTCTCATCCCTCCCCCAATCCTCCACAATCTACTTCCAGGTGGCACAGCCTTCAATGACGTCTGCCATTGGCTGGTAGTTCTCAGTGAGCAGAAAGCCACTCCTGGGGTTCTTAATCCTGGGAAAAGCTGTCTAATTAGATACCCGAGTGATATTTGCTTTGGTCATCTTTCCTAAAAGAGGTGACGTGGGGTTTGCTGGTACTCTAGCCAGCAGGTGAGAACCCCATCACCACCATTAATCCTGCCAGCAGGTACATGGATTCTAATCTGTCAAGGATCACTAAATTCTGAAAATGTCCCAGTGATTGGAAAGTTGAAACAGTATCACCACCATTCAGGAAAAGAGAGACACTGAAATCAGGAAACAAATTGTCAGTATACAGAAGCAATCACCCCAACATCCGCAAACGAAGCTGCATCAGAACATTATTTCAATGAGTCACCACACACTACAGCACAGAGGAACTATGCAGAGCAGAGGAAAATCACCTATACAGTGTATTGAACAAGAACGGGTACCCAATGAACACAGTCCACCGATTTCTCAGCAACAAACCCAAATAAGCAGACAAAACATGTCTAGAAACACTAGCCACTCTCCCCTACATCAATGACATCTCAGAAATGACTGCCAGACTACTCAGACCCTTTGGCATCATGGCAGCCCACAAACCCATCAACACATTAAAACAGCAGCTAATGAACTTGAATGAACCTATACAGACAACGAGCAAAACTAATGTTATTTACAAAATACCGTGCAAGGATTGTAACAAACACTACATTGGACAAACAGGCAGAAAACTAGTCATCAGGATACATGAACATCAACTAGCCACAAAATGACATGACCCTCTCTCACTAGTATCCTTACATACAGTTGAGGAAGGACACCACTTTGACTGTGACAACACATCCATCCTAGGACAAGCCAAACAGAGACACACGAGAATTCCTAGAAACATGGCATTCCAACTGGAACTCTATCAACAAACACATCGAGTTAGACCCCATCTACCACACCCCCTGAGAAAAAGAACAGGAAATGACATCACCACAGGAAATGACATCACCAACCCAAACATATAAATAGAAAGCAGGAATTATCAACAGTGCTTCGCCTGGAGGTCCACTGAAGATATTACCTAGTTGGGTGATGAAACATCTGGAAATGAACCTTCCAGCTCAGTGAGCAAACCTACATCCAAATTACAGAGTGTTATAGTACAGATGTATCTGAGTGTCCTTGTATGTGAATGATAAAAATCTAATATACAGGTAGGTCATAAAATAGGTGAAGAGGGCACTCAGTAGGACACATGCTTCAGTCATGCTATGTTAATACTAATACAAGTGTGCAACTCTTCCTAAAGGCCTTTTCCTGTCTGGTTGATGTTCTCTAAATGCCAATTGCATAGACTTCAGGCCAATTCACATTCAACAATCTGCTTTGAAAACCCTGCTCATACTACAGCTATGACAAATTCCATCACAGCAGCTGGGACGATCCACAACGTTTGAAAACAATTGACAACATTCTAAATAAACCAACTCACAACAATCTCCCCATCTCCTAATGTTTATAGATACTTAAAAACATTTATAGGATTTGCATCTAGATCCATGTTTTCACCAAAAATGAATTAGTTCTTCCTAAGACAGTTCCTCCTTCTCTATACTGAGTTTTGTTGAAATCTAAACATTAGTTTTTTGAGATATATTGTTTACAAACACACACGGGCAAAACTGACCTCTGACAACCTTCAATGACTGATGTAATTCAGAAAATATTAGAATGCAAGCCTTTCTTACAAGGATTGGAGCACAAAATATTGGACATCACGCTACAAAGGTACAGAGCCTTGGTGAGGCTGCACATAGATTTCTGTGAACAGCTTCATTCTTCTTACTTAAAGATGAATGCACTTGCACTGGAAGTAATTCTGAACTCGGCTAATTCTTGGAATGAAGGAATGGCCTTACAGCCATTCTTTATGAGGAATGGTTGAGTAGATTGATGATTAATAGATTGAGTAGTATTAATCTTATTGAAACATAAGAGTCTGAGGGCCCTAACAAGATAGATACTGAGATTTGTCCTCCTGCGGAGGAATCACTGGGGGGCACAGTTCAAAATACAATCGAAAATTGCAATGAGGAGGAATTCCTTCTCTCGCAGGGCATGAGCGATTGGAGTTTGTTTCCCCAGAGGGTAGTGAAGAGAAGTCATTGAATAATTCAAGGTCATGTTAGACAGAATTATCATCTAAGTTCAACATTATAGTGGGCAGCCAGGAAAATGGAGTTAATGACACACTCCGATCAGCCTTGATGTATTGATTATATGATAGCGATTCCTTCCATTCTTTGTTCTCCCTCATAAAAATCTACTCATTCACACATCTCCACACTAAGTTAGGGTATCAGCCACTCAACTTCAAACCCCCCAAAAATCTCATTTACCCACCATTTTGTCCTCATTAATATCTCCAAAAATGTAGATCAAAGTTTTAAAAATCTGAATCTTGTGTCAGATCTCTTCATTATCTTGCTTGTTCCTTTCTCTTTAATCTCTGCCAGCTCTGAAACCTCACCAATTTCCTTCTTGCTCTAATTCTGTTCTCTTGTGCATCCATCTCTGCATCCCACCCCAGTCTGGCAGGAATACCTCGTCCAAATCCCAAAAGAAAATCCCGCTGCCTCTCCCCCTTTAAACCCCTCCTTAAAATCCATGTGTTTGGACAGTATTCATCACACCTCCTCAGGTTTGCTTTAGCACAATGTCCATTTTTTTCTGACTTCACATTCATAAGAACATAAAAGAACCAGGAGCAGGAGTAGGCCATCTGGCCCTTGGAGCCTGCTCTGCCATTTTATACGATCATGGCTGATCATTTTGCAGCCTCAGCTCCACTTACCCACACTCTCACTGTAACCCTTAATTCCTTCATTGTTCAAAAAAAGTCTATCTTAGCTTTTAAAACATTTACTGAAGTCGTGTTGACTTACTTCAGTGGGAAGAGAATTCCATAGATTCACAACCCTCTGAGTGAAGAAGTTCCTTCTCAATTCAGTCTTAAATCTGCTCTCCCTAATTGTGAGGCTATGCTCTCTTGTCCTAGTTTTACCTGCCAGTGGGAATAAATTAGTGCAATTCTGGCTGACAATCAATAATTAGTGGTGTGCCTCAGGGATCGGTGTTTATTCACAATTTATGCGGATTATTTGGAGTTGGAGACTGTGTAGTGTGTCAAATTTTGCAGATGACACTAAGGTGAGTGGCAGAGCAAAGTGTGCAGAAGACTGAAACTTTGCAGAGGAGCATAGCTTGAGAGTGTGCAAAGGTCTGGCAGATGGGAACATAATCTCTACATCTATCTTATTTATTCATTTCATTATTTTGTATATTTCTATAAGATTCCCACCTCATTCTTCTAAATTTCAATGAACATAATCCCGGTCTACTCATAAGCCAACCTCCTCAACTCCAGAATCAATCTAGTGAACAGCCTCTGCACCCCTTCCTTTCTCAAGTAAGGAGAACAAAACTGCACACAGTACTCCAGGTGTGGCTTCACCAGTACCCTGTACAGTTGCAACATAACCTCCCTGCCTTTAAACTCAATCCCTTTAGCAATGAAGGTCAAAATTCCATTTACCTTCCTAATTACCTGTTGTACCTGCAGACCAACCTTCTGTGATTCATATACAAGGACACCCAGGTCCCTCTGCACAGCAGCATGCTGCAACCATTCAAGTAATAGTCTTTTTTGCTGTTACTCCTACCAAAATGGATGACTTCACATTTATGAACATTATATTTCATCTGCCAGATCTTTGCCCATTCACAAACTAAGTTCCTCTGCTAAGTTTCACAGTCTTCTGCGCACTTTGCTCTGCCACTCACCTTAGTGTCATCTGCAAACTTAGACACACTACACGTGGTCTCCAACTCTAAATCATCTGCGTAAATTGGGAATAAATACTGATGCCTGAGGCACATCACAAGTTATTGATTGCCAGTCAGAATAGCACTTGATTATCCCTATTCTTTGCTTCCTGTTAGTCAACCAATTCTCTATCCATGCTAATACTTTACCCATAACGTCTTGCGTCTTTATTTTATGCAGCAGCCTTTTGTACGGCACCTTGTTGAAGGTCTTTTAGAAATCTAGATACAATATACCACATCTACTGGGTCCCCATTGTCCACCGTATTCATTATGTCTTCATAGAATTCCAAAAGATTAGTTCAGCATGGACAGTTTCTATCAAGATGCCTTACTATTTCTTCCTTGATAATGGACTCAAGCATCTTTCCCACTACAGAAGTTAAGCTAACCAGTCTATAATTCCCATCTCCTGTCTATGTCCCTTTTTAAGCAGTGGTGTCATATTTGCTGTTTTCCAATCTGCTGGAACTGCCCCAGAGTCCAGCGAATTTTGGAAAATTACCACAAATACACTCGCTATTTCTTCTGCCATTTCTTTTAGCACCCTAGGATGCATCCCAACAGGGCCAGGAGACTTGTCTATCCTTAGGTCCATTAGCTTGCCCAACACGACCTCTTCTGTGATAATGATTGCGTCCAGGTCCTCACCCATCTTCGTTTCTTTATCAATTACTGGCATGTTATTAGTATCCTCCACTGTAAAAACTGATGCAAAATACCTGTTCAATGCATTGGCTATTTCATCATATTCCATGACTAAATGCCCCTTCTCATCCTCTAAAGGATAATGTTTACTTTAGCCACTCTTTTTCGTTTAATATATTTGTAGAAACGGTTGCTATCTATCATTCATTACAAGTGCTACTGAAGTCCTCGACTGTTTACTGGACCTTTGTGTTGTCAGTACTTTTTAGTCTTGGGTAGCAAATGTCTAATGATCTGAATAAAAAATATAAAGGAGACTGTGCATTGGCCTGTTGGACTCCTTAAAGAAGTAGCCTATTTTAAGATGATGGTGCAACTTTCTGTTAATTAGTGGGCTAAATTCAAGAAACAAAATTGGAATCATAAATTAGGAATTAACAAACACAAAGCAATAACAATATTTCAGACTGTTAGCCTATTCTGCGAGTTTCTGAATGCCCATAAGTGAAAGGGTTATTATTTGTGTCATTATTTCCCATTTGACACTGTTTTGTAATAAGGCAAATTTCATTACTGACTTAGTTATAAGTTATTATTGATCACCGCTTTACCATTCATTACTCAAAACCAAACTTCAGATAAGACTAAATGAATATAACAACCTTAACTCACTGTCATTTAAGGTTGATTTTCTCCAACTATTCATTGCATAAACTTTTGCCTTAAGTTGTACTCCCTCGCCCCTCCTGAAATTCCCTTTTATGGAAAATAAACTCTCTCACGTGCTGGCCATAGTCTGCAAACTCTAACAGTCCACCAGCTACATCTAGTGGCAGGAAATCCTTATTACATAGACTTTCCCTCTTGTGAATAACAGTTGTATTCTTGTTTGCGTCTCTTAACACAGAACTAACATTCTCATAACAGATAAACAACATCAGTTCAATTTACTTAAAAATCTTAATTAGCTTTACTTAACAGACAATCTGATAACATGCAGTTACAGAGCAACTTATGCTCACATTCTGAAGTCCTCATGGCTGTTGGTTACGTAGTGTCAATGGCCCTTAGCTCATTAGTATAGTCAGCTCATAAAGCAGCAACATATTATCTCCTTTATTTCCTAGAGAGGATTTCATGTACTAAGTATGAAAATGCATATACATTATGTTGTTGCAAAACCGTTTACTGATGAGTCAAAAATTGTAAGATTTACCAAGTTTAGAAGTGTGTACAACATAACAGTGGTTTGACGATTCTTTAAGATCTTATAATGGTGCGATATTTTGGTTGCTTGTGATTTATATGTTGTTGGTCTCTCATATGTTGTTAGAGTATTAGTTGTTGTCATGCTGGTTTTCCACATCTTCATAATCCAAGTGTATATTTTTTGTGTCCTATGCACAATTGGAGTACTGTAGAGTTCCCTAAGTTAGGCCATCTTTCTCCTCAACATTAAAAATCACAACACCAGGTTATAGTCCAATAGGTTTAATTGGAAGCATGACCTTTTAGAGCGCTGGTCCTTCATCAGGTGGTTGATGAAGGAGCAGCGCTTTGAAAGCTAGTGCTTCCAAATAGACCTGTTGGACTATAACCTGGTGTTGTGTGGTTTTTTAACGTTGTACACCCCAGTCCAACACTGGCACTTCCAAATCATTTCTCCTCGACATTGCTTCATTAAGTGTTGTGACTTCAGAAAATCTTGGCTCATTACACAATTTCTGTGGGTAACCAAATTCCTTGGGTAGGATGGATGATTGACTCTCTGCTCTCCACACAGATTCAACATTTCCGTAACTGCCTGTTGATTCTATGTCATCTTCATTCTCCCTTGTGTTCTTGAGAAGTTTGCCCAGAATCTGAGAACTTCAACAGCTGATAGTTTGGCAGGGTTGACTTAAAATTGCCTTTCAATGATGATCTGTTCTAGAATCAGAATGCCCATATGCAAAGATGTAGATTTTAGGTATATCATTACAATAGAAAGCGTAGTGTTTTTCTCATCGCCATGCTCTTCATAGAACAGGCCCTATGACTCTCAATGTTGCGCCGACCTGTGAACTAATCTAAGCCCATCACCCTACACTATCTCATCATCATCCATATGCTTATCCAAGGACTGTTTAAATGTCCCTATTCTGACTGAGTTAACTACATTGGCAGGCAGGGCATTCCACACCCTTACCACTCTCTGAGTAAAGAACCTGCCTCTGACATCTGTTTTAAATCTATCACTGCTCAATTTGCAGCTATGCTCCCTTGTACAAGCCAACGTCATCATCTGAGGAAAAAAACTCTCACTGTCCACCCTATTTAATCCTCTGATCATCTTGTATGTCTCTTTAAATCCCTTCTTATCCTTCTTCTCTCCAATGAGAACAGACCCAAGTCCCTCAGCCTTTCCTCATACGACCTTCCCTCCAGACCAGGCAACATCCTGGTAAATCTCCTCTGTACCTTTTCCAATGCTTCCACATCCTTCCTGTAATGGGGCGACCAGAAATGTACACAATATTCCAAATGAGGCCACGCCAACGTTTTGTATAGTTGCAGCATTACATTATGGCTTGTGAACTCAATCCCGCTACCAATAAACTCTAACACACCGTCTGCCTTCTTAACAGACGGTAAGGGCTTTAACAATGTTAACCATTTGCTTGGTGAGACTGTTGGATCTGGGATAATGTGGCAAGGCTGCCCAGATGTCTTTAAAAGGTCTGCCTGTATCTTGTGGTGCTTTGTCAGATATGATCTCTTCAGGTGCATTGAACAGACTGAATATCACATTCATTGCATGTGAGACAGACACAAACGAAATGTCCTTTAACCATTTGACAATTAGAAATTTGAAAATGTAGTCTGTGATTGAGAGAAAATCATCATGCATGGTGAAAAAATCAGCTGTGATTTTGGATCATACAGTCTGACACAATCTAACGAGGGTTTAGGAGTTCTTTGTGGTGCTACGGTTTGAGACTTTGGCATATCTCGGACGTTTTCACTGTCGGATCAGAGTCACAGTATCCTGTGCTTGTTTGGTCTATGCTCATATGCCCTGTGGCAGTGTGTCCTGTAAAGAGCTTTACATTAAATTATCTTGAGATACCTTGGTAATCTCTGTGCAATCTAAAGTATCTGCGATAGCAATGCCCAGTTCCTCTTGTACTGCGTCAGACCATTTTTTCACAATAACTTTCCAAAGCGCTTCCAGTTGTGGATCATTAGCCGTTTCTTCCTGAAATTGATTGCATATTGACATTAATCTCACCTTCCACCTCATGATATGTAGCGTTTACTTTTAAATCTGCTACAACTGTTAATTAGATGGGCCTTAGACTTGACATGAAAAAGAGAATTGGGGGTCTCTTATGGCACCATGGTAGTGTTCCTACCTCTGAGACAGGAGGCCCAGGTTCAAGACACCCATTCCAGAGATGTGTGTGGCAAGATGTGCCTTTAAGAGGGATGCTGTAAACCTGGTGCCATAGTGTTTGCTCCATGGAATGCAGAGTAAAATAGCTTTGGGTTTTTTTAAAAATTAGACAAAAGAAGCATGAGTGGGTGAAGTCACGCTCACATAGACCTAGGATTTTAACTTTGCTTTCAGCTGTTGAAGTTGGGGTGTTTGGAGTAGGAGCTGCTAGATACAGATCTATCTCTCTCTCACTCTCTCTCTCTCTCTCCTGCAGCAAAAAAAACTTGAGTATTCTCTCAGTTGCTAGATTCATTCTCTTGGTATTCCTTCTCCTGGACAGGAGCTACCATGTAAGTGAATCTGTTTTGCTTAATTTGACTTTGTCAAGGGTGTATTTGAGGTGCTGCTATATTGGAACAGTTGACAAGTGGTCATTAAATAATAGACTATTTTTGTTAAGCATTTCAATAGAGTTAAAGACAAATTCTTCTTGAGTTTATGTTTTAACTGTGGTGTCAGAATAAAGTGCATTTTGCTTAAAGCCCAGTAGTTTGACCAATCAATTCACATCGGGAATGCAGTGCCTTTTGGGCGGCATGGTGGCTCAGTGGTTAGCACTGCTGCCTCACAGTGCCAGCGACCCAGGTTTGATTCCAGCCTCGGTGACTGTCTGTGGAGTTTGCACATTCTCCCCGTGTCTGCGTGGGTTTCCCCGATGCTCCAGTTTCCTCCCACTGTCCAAAAGATGTGCAGGTTAGGTAAATTGGCCATGCTAAATTGTCCATAATGTTAGGTGCATTAGTCAGAGCGGGGTGGGTTACTCTTCGGAGGTTCAGTGTGGACTTGTTGGGCCAAAGGGACTGTTTCCACACTGTATGGAATCGAATCTAATCTACACATACCTTTAAATGAGATAAAATAAGCTCACTGCTTGATATGTTCCTGATTAAGGGCTTATGCCCGAGACGTTGACTCTCCCCCTCCTCATCTGCTGCCTGCCCTGTTGTGCTTTTCCTGTGTCATGCTTTTCAACTCAGATCTTCAATCCTCACTTTCTCCTATCTGCTTGCCATGTTTTGAGGGGGTTTAATCTGGCCCATAAGATATCTAATAACATCTCTGCGCAGGTTGATTAAAATATCTAAACCTGAGGATTGGTGTCAGTAAATTATCCAACCACACGCTATAGTGGTTAGCGCCCTGGAGAGATTCCATTATGACATGGTGATCAGATGGTGAGCTCCACTGCTAAATTACTTAAGGTAACAATATTGAGAATCCATTCAACACTAGAGAAAACAAAAACTTTCTAAGACATGTCTACCACTTTAAGAATATTATAGCTTTACAAAGATGCAGTCAGCCAGTAGCTGAGAAGAGTATAGAACAACCTTGATTATCCAAATGATAAAAGGCAGGGAGTATTGTGTTTGGATAACTGATTGTTCGGATAACAGATAACGATTTTATGGGACCTTGAGATCTTATTTGGATAATCCAAAATTTGGATAATTGAGATTCAGATAACTGAGGTTGTCTGTAAACTAATATTCAGTCATCAGCACTCATGGGAGCAGCCATAGGGTGAATGCAGCACTCAAGAAAAAAAAATCTTCACCTCAGAACTAGCAAAAAGGTGCAGGGAAAGTAGGAATAATATAAAAGTTGGGAAGAGACAGAAGCCTTCGCGAATAAGGTACTATTAGAGCAATTGGAAACTCTGAGTGTAAAGTTAGAGATCTCTGTGGGGCAAAAGGGGGAAAATATTTACAATAAAGGTGAAAACTACTAGACTGGAAAGAAAAAAAAAACGAGCATCACCACCATTTTAAGTAGGCTTCATGAAGCACAATTTCAATAGTCAGAGCAAGGGTCAGAAATTAATTTATTCCAGGTCACAGTACCAGTAAAATCAGAAAACTGATTCAAGGAGACAAGAAAGGAAATTTAAAAGATTGATGAAAGAATTTTAAGTCTTTTAGAAGGTCAGGATGCTTATAATTTAACTACAATTTAATGATAAGATTTATTAAATTACTAGCTGATCATTTGTTTTAAAATTGTGTGAGGCAATGTGCAGTGTGTTTGAAAGGTGGAAACCATCCATTTTGCTGATTAAGAAATGGGCAATGTCCATCTTGGCTACATCAGGTGTAATGCCAAAAGGGAGGAAAGTGGAGTTGAGGATTATCAGATCAACTATAATGTAATTGAATGGTGGGGCTGACTCAGGCTGAATGGCCTATTTCTATTTTACCTCTTATGGTCTTCTGGTTCCTTTGCCTTGCTGTAATTCAGATACAATTGCTCACAGTCACAGGACAACAGTAATCTTCAGATCATATTTCAGATTCAGGTGAGAAACAATAGGCAGTTTTGATATTTGAAGCTTTATCAGGCTTTTTTTCCCAAACTAGCTTACGGACGGATACGTAAAGGGTGCTGCTTTCAGATCCAAACCATGATCCTTGCTGTGAGAGAGACAGACAGACAGGCAGAGAGGATATTGCTCACCTTTGCAAGTTTCTCCAACTATTTCTAGGTGTGCACTGAAAAGGACAACAAGCTCCTCAATCCAGAGGTTGTTGCTGGGTGATGGCAACATTGATCTTTTCAGGTTTTCCAGGCCTGCTTATTCAACAGTTAAAAGCTATAAAACATCACCCTTAGCTCTTTGTAAAGAATTTCAGGGCACCACATACCAAAGTGCCTTTTTTTTTTGGAGTTTTTTTTGGATTAGCCTTGATTATCAAACTGAGCCCAAGACTCACTATGCTATTCATCACATGCATTTCCTGCCATTTTCAAATAACTCCTAAAGGCAAAATGCATATGGAAAGTGATTGGTTTGTTTTCCTTATCTCAACACTAATATTGTCTAATAGTGAATGATGCCAGGCTCTTTAATATTTAGTAAGTTTGCGGATGACACCAGAATTAGCATTATTCAAGTACTTGCACACTATAGGTTGCATTCTCTGCAATCATAGCATGGTGCATGTGAAATGGAAACTTTACATGAACTTCTTTCTCTTTGGGGTCTATCCCTACCTATCATTTACTCCTTACCCCCTACCCCCATTCTATCTTCTGCATGTAAACTGACATTTTCCTAGCGACCATCAGTTCTGAGGAAGGGTCACTGGACCCAAAACATTAACTTTGATTTCTCTTCACAGTTGCTGCCAGACCTGCTGAGCATTTCCAGCAACATCTGTTTTTGTATCGAATACAAAAGTTGGCAAGTGATGTTGCAGCTGTATAAAACTTCAGTTAGGATGCTTTGGAGAGAGTCAGCGAAGGTCTACAAATATGCTGCCTGCTCTGATGAAAAGAGGTTGGATAAGCTCAGATTGTCTTCATTGGAAAGACGGAAGCTGAGGGGCAACTTGATAGAGGTCTACAAAATTACAAGAAGCATTGATAAGGTGGATAGTCAGAGGCTTTCTTCCCAGGATGGAAAGAGGGCACAGGTTCAAGGTGAGAGGAAAAAAACGTTTAGGGAAGGACAGGGACATGTTTTCACATAGAAGGTGGCAGGTGTCTGGAATCAATTTGGCAGTGGAAATAGCGGGATCGGGCATGTTAGCAACGTTTAAGCAGTATCTTGACAAACACGAATGGGAGGTGAACAGGCATACAGGCAATAAGTAGCAAATCTAAATAAAGATTAGGAATCGGCAGATTTGGTGGCTTGAAGGGTGCTATATAGTTGTTTGAAATGCATGCAATGGGGATACTAACACTGGTCACAAGTAATTTTGCCATGTCAGTAGACATTGCAAATTGAAGCTAGTCATCTCTGTGAACAAAAGTTATCACAGTCAACCTTAAAAGTGCAGGCAACAAAGCACAAAGGTAATGCAAGATATCATTGGCTGCACAGAGGGGCAGAGCAGATTTCCTTTCACCTTGACCTGTGGTATTCTCCAAGATGTTCCGATACACAATATGCCGCTTCTTGGGATACGGAGTTGAGAGCAGAAGGGTTCAATACTCATACATCACTTCCAACCTCCTTCTGACTTTTCAATATGGTTGGTGCCACATTCAGCAAAATAAGGTCCTATGTCAAAGTTCCATGTGGAGACTACAGTGGTCACCGACTCCTCCAGAGCGTGTGTCCTGCTCCAGCAGTTGGCATAGCTCTGCGCCAATCCCCTAGGTCTGTGATGGAGGAAAAACAGATTCACCATTCTGTGACTCACAGTAACTACTGAACAGCTTCCACTTGAAGAGGTTGCAGCTGTAGGTTTCCTCAGGATGCACAGGCAGCACAGGGGTGGGCTGGCCAGAATCTCAATGCCATTTCCTCAGAGGAGCAAAGCACAGTGACAGCACAGAGTTATGCCAACTGCTGGAGCAGGACATGCACCCTGGAGGACTGGGTGATCATCCTATCCTAATGGCAGTCAAGGTGACAGCTATGAGGTGTGAAGTCTTCACCTGATAAAAGAGCGGTGTCTGAAAACTTGTGATGTTGGACTACAACACGGTGTCATGTGACTTATGACTTTGTCCACCTCAGTCCAACACCAGCATCTCCACCTTGTGTTTATCATCAAAGTTTTATGGGGCAGCTGGCTCCTTCCAAAGATTCACTGGGGACCTGTGTGGGATCTCCCTATCCCCAACCCACAGATGTGGCTTATACTGTTACCAGTGCAAATTGTACCAGGTCTCATCAATTTAACTTGGATAAAAGTGAAGTGTTTAAATTTGGCAAGGCAAATCAGGGCAGGACTTATAGTCAATGGCAGGGTCCTGTGGAGTGTTGCTGAACTACTGCGACCGCTAATAGTCTGGCTGTCTCAGAAATGTTTTGGATTATGGTAGTGTGGCTAGTCCTTTGGGTTGTGGCATGTCCTCATTCCGTTGTCTTTCCCTTAGGCATCTGTTGATGAAATTGCGAGGGTATCCGTTTTTGGCGAATACGTTGTACAGGTGTTCTTCTTCCACTTTTTGCAGTTCTGGTATACTGCAGTGTGTTGTGTCCCTTTTGAACAGTGTCTTGATACAACTTCTTTTGTGTTGGGTGGTTGCTTTCATAGTTTAGGACTTGGTCTGTGTGTGTGGCTTTCCTGTATACTTCTGTGGTGAATTCTCTGTTCGGTGTTCTCTGTACCATCACCTCTAGGAATGGGAATTGGTTGTCTTTTTCATCCTCTCTAGTGATTCGGATTCCTGTGAGTGTGTGGCATTGATGATCCGGTGTGTGTTCTCTATTTCTGTGTTTTTAAACACCAACTAGCCACGAAACGACACGACCAGCTATCCTTAGTAGCCACACACTCAGATGACAAGCAACATGAGTTCGACTGGGACAACACTATTATTATAGGACAAGCCAAACAGAGAACAGCCAGGGAATTCCTAGAGGCATGGCACTCATCCACAGATTCAATCAATAAGCACATCGACCTGGACCCAATATACCGGCCACTGCAGCAGACAGCTGGAACTGACAACCGGAAGCGGCAGGTACAAATCACTATAAATGCCGGAGGAAGTATCACAGAAGCGCTTCACAGGAGGCTCCCAAGCACTGAGGATGTCACCTAGACAGGGGACGAAACATCTGCAACATAAATTCCCAGCTTGGCGAACAGAACCACAACAACGAGCACCCGAGCTACAAATCTTCTCCCAAACTTTGAACATTTATTCACTGTTAATTTGTTGGTACTCAGAAAAAAAGCATATTCCCAGAAGCAATTGGGAGATTGGTTCAGTGGTCAGCGACTGTCTGTGTGGAGTTTGCATATTCTTCATGTGTCTGTGTGGGTTTGCTCCGGTTTTCTCCCACAATCCAAAGATGTGCAAGTTAAGTGGATTGGCCATGCTAAATTGCCCATGGTGTATAGATTGGGTTGATTAGCCATGGAGAATGCAGGGTTGTAGGGTGGTGGGTCTGGGTGGGATGCTGTATGAAGGGTTGGTATGGACTGAATAGTTTGCTTCCATACTCTAGGGATTCCATGATTCAAATGCAGCTCCTGTTTATTTATGTTTTACTTTCGCTGTTGGAGAATGAAAGTGAATGGATTGAAGTGTTTGAAAGCTTTCCTGTATGCGATGGTCCCACATTAAATGCTGGGCTACACTAGGCATTGGGAGAAGTAGCATTGACTTAGGCAGGGTTGTACAATGGGATGAGACTAGTGTTGCAAAGGTGATAAAATTGTGAAAAAGGAGGGAAAAGCATTGCATGGTCCCTTTAAAAGATGGTGTTGTTCTTCTTTGCTTAGCGACTTGAAAAAAAATGGAAGTCTGAACAGCAGTTTAAAGTACATGTACAGGCAGTTAGTTACACCACTTGTCACACATCTTTATGAAATTATGAAGTAATCTGGGTGTGTCGGTTTTAATTATCAGAAGGGTGTCGACTCTGCTATGTAACACTAGAGACAAGCAAGTATTTGGTATGGTGATAAATGTATGAAGGTGTACTTGCATAGGTAACAATATATCAGCCATGCTTCCTATGTGCCCTAAGCAGCATGATTTATGGTTGCTGTCCCACTTCATGTGTCGTGAAAGGCAACTCCAGACTGCCAATGATTGGCCAGGTGCATGGTAAAGCTTTAAAGATAGCGTTGGCTCCTGGGATGGAAGAACAGCCCAGCAGCAGCAGCATGTATTCCCACCTGCCAGAAGTGAGGAAATACATTAATCATGTCCTGTATCCTGCTCAATGAGAGAAGTTTGGGGTGATTGCACTAAAATACCCTGTAGGGTTCGCAGAGAAAAACTCTCCAGGAAATTTATTAAAACAGCTTGCCAATTCCTAGTAAAATTCAGCTCTTTGTTACAATAAAGAGTTTTAAAAAGTAAAATTGTACTGTATCGTACTTTCCATATCAACCAGACGTTTGATGGAGAAATGATTGCAGAAAAGCCAGGATTGTATTTGCTTTCCGGAATAAATTTGGAATTATCAATAATTTTAACAGATGAGAACAGAGGTAAATGTTGTCTTGTGGTACAGTCAGATTTGGTAGTAATTAACTAAATATGCTGCCTGCCATATACTTTGAGAGAAAGTGAGGGCTGCAGATGCTGGAGATCAGAGCTGAAAATGTGTTGCTGGAAAAGCGCAGCAGGTCAGGCAGCATCCAGGGAACAGGAGAATCGACGTTTCTGGCATAAGCCCTTCTTCAGGAATGAGGAAAGTGTGTCCAGCAGGCTAAGATAAAAGGTAGGGAGGAGGGACTTGGGCGAGGGGCTTTGGAAATGCGATAGGTGGAGGGAGATCAAGGTGAGAGTGATAGGCCGGAGTGGGGTGGGGGCGGAGAGGTCAGGAAGATGATTGCAGGTTAGGAAGGCGGTGCTGAGTTTGAGGGATTTGACTGAGACATGGTGTGGGGGGGGAGGGGAAAATGAGGAAACTGGAGAAATGCGAGTTCATCCCTTGTGGTTGGAGGTTTCCCAAGCAGAAAATGAGGCGCTCTTCCTCCAACCGTCGTGTTGCCATGGTCTGGCGATGGAGGAGTCCAAGGACCTGCATGTCCTTGGTGAAGTGGGAGGGGGAGTTAAAGTGTTGGGCTACAGGGTGGTTGGGTTGGTTGGTCCGGGTGTCCCAGAGGTGTTCTCTGAAACGTTCCGCAAGTAGGCGGCCTGTCTCACCAATATACAGGAGGCCACATCGGGTGCAGCGGATGCAATAGCTGATGTGTGTTGAGGTGCAGGTGAATTTGTGGCGGATATGGAAGTGTCCCTTGGGGCCTTGGAGGGAAGTAAGTGGGGAGGTATGGGCGCAAGTTTTGCATTTCTTGCGGTTGCAGGGGAAGGTGCCGGGAGTGGAGGTTGGGTTGGTGGGGGGTGTGGACCTGACAAGGGAGTCACGGAGGGAGTGGTCTTTTCGGAACGCTGATAGGGGAGGGAAATATATCCCTGGTGGTGGGGTCCGTTTGGAGGTGGCGGAAATGACGGCGGATGATACGTTGTACATGGAGGTTGGTGGGGTGGTAGGTGAGGACCAGTGGGGTTCTGTCCTGGTGGCGGTTGGAGGGGCGGGGCTCAAGGGCGGAGGTGCGGGAAGTGGATGAGATGCGGTGGAGGGCATCGTCGACTACGTCTGGCAGGAAGTTGCGGTCCTTGAAGGAGGAGGCCATCTGGGTTGTACGGTTTTGGAACTGGTCCTCCTGGGAGCAGATGCGGCGGAGACGAAGGAATTGGGAATATGATATGGCATTTTTACAGGGGGCAGAGTGGGAGGAGGTGTAGTTTAGGTCGCTGTTGGAGTCGGTCGGTTTATAGTAGATGTCCGTGTCGATTCGGTCACCCGAGATAGAAATGGAAAGGTCTAGGAAGGGAAGGGAGGAGTCAGAGACGGTCCAGGTGAATTTGAGGTCAGGGTGGAAGGTGTTGGTAAAGTGGATGAACTGTTCAACCTCCTCGTGGGAGCACGAGGCAGCGCCGATACAGTCATCGATGTAGTGGAGGAAAAGGTGCGGGTTGGTGCCAGTGTAGCTGCGGAAGATGGACTGTTCCACATAGCCTACGAAGAGGCAGACATAGCTGGGGCCCATGCGGGTGCCCATGGCTACTCCTTTGGTTTGGAGGAAGTGGGAGGATTGGAAAGAGAAGTTGTTCAGGGTGAGGACCAGTTCAGTCAGTCGAACGAGGGTGTCAGTAGAAGGGTACTGGTTGGTACGGCGGGAAAGGAAGAAGCGGAGGGCTTTAAGTCCTTCATGATGGGGGATGGAGGTGTACAGGGATTGGATGTCCATGGTGAAGATAAGGCGTTGGGGACCGGGGAAGCGAAAATCATGGAAGAGGTGGAGGGCGTGGGTGGTGTCCCGAATGTAGGTGGGGAGTTCTTGGACTAAGGGGGACAGGACCGTGTCGAGGTATGCAGAGATGAGTTCAGTGGGGCAGGAGCAGGCTGAGACAATGGGTCGGCCAGGACAGTCAGGTTTGTGGATTTTGGGCAGGTGGTAGAAACGGGCGGTGCAGGGTAGTGGGACTATGAGGTTGGAGGCGGTGGATGGGAGATCCCCTGAGGTGATGAGGTTCTGGATGGTCTGGGAGATGATGGTTTGGTGGTGGGAGGTGGGGTCATGGTCAAGGGGGCAGTAGGAGGAGGTGTCCGCGAGCTGGCGTTTAGCCTCAGCGGTGTAAAGGTCGGTGTGCCAAACTACTACCTCGCCTCCCTTGTCTGCTGGTTTGATAGTGAGGTTGGGGTTGGAATGGAGGGAGTGGAAGGCTGCACGTTCCGAAGGTGAGAGGTTGGAGTGGATGAGAGGGGTGGAGAAGTTGAGGCGGTTAATGTCGCGGCGGCAGTTGGCTATGAAGAGATCAAGGGCGGGTAAGGGGCCAGCACGGGGTGTCCAGGTGGATGGGGTGTGTTGGAGGCGGGAGAAGAGGTCGTCAGAGGGTGGGCGAGAGTCTTGGTTGAAGAAGTAGGCGCGGAGGCGAAGGCAGTGGAAGAATTGTTCGATGTCACGCCGCATGTTGAACTCGTTGATCCGAGAGCGTAGGGGAATGAAGGTGAGGCCTCTGCTGAGGACTGATCTTTCATCCTCAGAGGGGTAGTTCTGGAGGGATAGTGAAAACACGGCAGGGCTGGGAGCTAGGACCTGGTGTGGGGCTGGAGCTGGGAGTGGGGGCGGGGTTGGGCGTGGGGGCAGGGACGGAGATCAGCGTGGGGGCGGAGTTGGGCGTAATGACGGAAATCGGCGTGGGGCGGGGTTAGACGTGGTGACGGAGATCGGCGTGGGGGTGGAGTTAAGCGGGGTGACGGAGATCGGCGTGGGGGCGGAGACACATGCGGCGTTGTGGTCGTGCAGATTAGTGATGTCACTGGGGGCGGAAGTGGCTGTGGCGGCAGCAACCCAGGGCGCAGAAGTGGCTGTGACGACGACCGAGACAGTGCTAATCCCGATAGCTGCGCGGGCCGCGAATCTGTCGGCGATGGTCTTCCTGGCGATCGTGGAGGCAGTTGTCTGGGCGGCGATCGTGGAGGCTGCGAGGTCGGTGGGGGCGGAAGTGACGTCTTGGTCCGCGGCGGCGGTTGTTGCCGCGGGCGATGTAGCAGACGCGTGATTAATGGCGCCGGACCGATCTCGGAGGCCGATGGAAGTTGAGGAACCCAGAGTGTGGGGGTAAGTACATGAAAGGTTTTGGTTCTTACTGTCTTTAATTTCCGATATGGCTAGGAAAAACTGTTTATTTAGTGTATGGGTTCTTCTGTGGATGAAGAACAATAAAGGTCCTTTACGGTCTGTGAGAGTGTTGTCCTGAGCTGGGGTTGGTCTAATTGCAGGGAATGTAGGTAGCGGCGCATGGCTGCAAGCGTGGAGCGAAGGATCCGGAGGGAGGTCTTTTGCTGGAGGCTTCGGATTTGTTCTAGGTACTAGCTTGTCCTGGTTGGGTCCAAATTTTGTTGGTCTGAACGTAGTCCGGAGTCCGTGTGGGATCAGTCGGTTCCGTAGGCAGGTGCTGAGGAAGGAGATGTGGCTGTGGTAGTGAGTCTGTTTGAGAACATGGCTGAAGAGCTTCTGTGCAGAGGAGATGACTTGGGGTGTGCAGTGAGAGAGGGACTCACTGAAATCCTTGTAGAGGGAGGAAGAGAGCTTCTTCAAGGAAGGCATCCTTGTAAGAGGATTCGCAGTAGGTTAAAATCTTTGAGAGAAAGTGAGGTCTGCAGATGCTGGAGATCAGAGCTGAAAATGTGTTGCTGGAAAAGCGCAGCAGGTCAGGCAGCATCCAAGGAACAGGAGAATCGACGTTTCGGGCATAAGCCCTTCTTCAGGAATGAGGAAAGTGTGTCCAGCAGGCTAAGATAAAAGGTAGGGAAGAGGGACTTGGAGGAGGGGCTTTGGAAATGCGATAGGTGGAGAGAGGTCAAGGTGAGAGTGATAGGCCGGAGTGGGGTGGGGGCGGAGAGGTCAGGAAGATGATTGCAGGTTAGGAAGGCGGTGCTGAGTTCGAGGGATTTGACTGAGACAGGGTGGGGGGAGGGGAAAATGAGGAAACTGGAGAAATCTGAGTTCATCCCTTGTGGTTGGAGGGTTCCCAGGCAGAAGATGAGGCGCTCTTCCTCCAACCGCCGTGTTGCCATGGTCTGGCGATGGAGGAATCCAAGGACCTGCATGTCCTTGGTGGAGTGGGAGGGGGAGTTAAAGTGTTGGGCTACGGGGTGGTTGGGTTGGTTGGTCCGGGTGTCCCAGAGGTGTTCTCTGAAACGTTCTGCAAGTAGGCGGCCTGTCTCACCAATATAGAGGAGGCCACATCGGGTGCAACGGATGCAATAGATGATGTGTGTGGAGGTCCAGGTGAATTTGTGGCGGATATGGAAGTGTCCCTTGGGGCCTTGGAGGGAAGTAAAGGGGGGAGGTGTGGGCGCAAGTTTTGCATTTCTTGAGGTTGCAGGGGAAGGTGCTGGGATTGGAGGTTGGGTTGGTGGGGGGTGTGGACCTGACGAGGGAGTCACGGAGGGAGTGGTCTTTTCGGAACGCTGATAGGGGAGGGGAAGGAAACATATCACTGGTAGTGGGGTCCATTTGGAGGTGGCGGAAATGACGGCGGATGATACGTTGTACACCCAACCAACCCAAAGTTGAAATTTTGAAAGTGTATTGTGAGTGGGTTGAGAGATAGATTTTTTCCATGGAGCAGATACAGTTGCAAATACTGTTGGGATGTGCATGATGATGTGGGTGGTGAATAATACCGGGTGGTAAAGATTGATGTTCTAATCTGTGATCCACTTCTGTCCCTTTCTCCTTTTAGATATCCAGGAGCTGCAACTTGCCAGGATAGTGGAAGGAGACAGAAAGACAATGATGTAAAACTAGACCATTAGGCATTTTCCCATTCACTGTCCCCAACGCAGATATTGACTCTGTGCATGTCTTAGAGGAAAGCATTGAGGCAGGAGCTGCACGTTGGAAGATACCTGGCTCATGTTGCCTGCAACCAGACAGGAGACAATGATAATGCGGGTGTCAGCTCACAGGAGAGTTCCTCTGCATTCAAATGAGGATTCAGATGAGTATTTTAATGGCTTCGTTAAAGGCTAATGGGTATAAACTCGAAAATGTTTGGTAGAATTGATAGTCTGCAGTCAACATGACAGAGCATGTTTCGGTCTGCACCAACTCGATACAGGGCCTTATGCAGAGCTCAGAGAATGACATTTTCAGCATGGAATTCACGACCAACCCAAACAACCATCTGTTCTGCCTGCCTCTTCACCCTGAGCTCTACATTCTCGTTTGCACTGACAGTCACCTCCCTGATGGAGGCCTCTTTTTCAGTCTTTGGAGTTCAAACTTTCCCTATGATCCTGACAATATAATCACATGCTTCAAAGAAAAATAATTGGGGGTTGTCGCAAATAAGCCTCCTCCACGCTATCTGAAAGTTCCCATATCTCATTGCTTCTGCTCAGCAGTTCTTTAGTATCCTGCCCCTGGTTGAGTGGAAGGAGGGATCCAGGACAAATATGATAGATAACCTTTACCATCCTCCAGGGATACAGAAACCAGATCCTCATCTTCAGCTGTTTGTACTCATAAAGCCTCTACTGTAGCTGTGTTGGGTTACTGCTATACCCAGAATCCGTAGTCAGTACTTCAAAGATCCACTGTGGGCTTTTCTGAACATCTGTATACCTTTCCACTATTCCACAATGGACATTACCACACAGATGCCCCATTACAAACCCCACCCGCTCACTTATCTTGAAGCCCTCAATGCGATAGCAGCTATCTGTCCTCATTCCTGTCTTCCAATTCCAGGATCATCAGGTAAATCCAATCATCCATCAAATCTGTTCAAAAGCTAGTGCTTCAAACCTGTTGGACTATAACCTGGTGTTGTGTGATTTTTAACTTTGTCCACCCCAGTCCAACACCGGCACCTTCAAATCACAAATTCCTACACGTCACAAAGTAGAATATCTAAATGAGGAGTTTCATTTTCTGCCTCTGTAATATCAAGGAATGCACATGGGGACCCTCTGCCTAGGGTTGATTCCCTCTTCCAATACTGAGCCTCCAATTATCCTGGAGTTATTTCAGACTTCTTCATGGACATTGTCATTTTCAACCACTCCATCATCAGCTTTACTTCTGTCAGATGCATTTCAACACCATCGGCCATGATTTAATACTTGTGCTGTGGAATCCTGCCAACTATACCAGAAATGTGATATGCAATTTGAATATATGAATGGCCCAAAGATCATGAAGCTGGGATTCTTTGTTCCACCAGCTTCAGGTCATTACAAATAAGAATGGAAATTTAGGATAAAAAAAATGGAACTATACAAAGTACATACAACAAAGTCTGTGGATTACATTGGACTGAGGAAATCTTTCTCTGTCTGTTGCCAGTGGAATAAAGAATCCATGCTTCATGATCTTTAGGCCTTCCACGTGTTCACATCTCATGTTACATTTCATTTACAACTTTGTGAAATCTATATGATATTTGCTGTTGCTTTATGTACATTTCACAGAAAGATTGTTAGTTAATGTGACAAATTAACAAGTTAGTAAATGTTGTGAAATAGGCAAATTGGTACAATCTGAAAAGGTCAAAACTCCACACAGTCCAATGGCAGGGGCTACACTGGGATTATCCCTAATGCTTCACTGCTGGAGGCCTCCATGCTCCAATGAGCAAGAGAGATTAATCTAGAATTGCTTTTGTCAGGTATCCAGGTTACGGATCCACCCAGATCCTATCAGTGAGACCCACAGCCACTTGGATGGCACTAATTCTGTCCCTAACTGAACAGATTGGTGGGGCACCTACATGTATGCTATATGCATCTACCCTCCTGAAACTTGGAGCACTTCACCTCCATTGGTGGACTGGCCTCCCATAGTGCACTAGGTTCTAATCCATGCTTGGCAGTAAGAATTTCTAATGTAGGGAGCCTGTACCTAGCTCTGCCCCCTTCCCACTATTTGCATTATATAGCAACAAAGAAGTTTCTGAAACAGTCCCTCTGTCAAAGTACACTGATATGCACTTGCCAGTTACAGCAGATGTCTGTGAGAAGTCCCAAGACAACTAAGGTTATCCTAAGGAAATACATTGCCTTTCACATACTGTGCTCAACATTGGTTAACATGATAATAGCAACATCCTTACACAATAGTGAGGTCAGGAATTAGCACTGGAACTGAGCCCAATACAAGCTTTACCACAAACGTTGTGATTAAAAAGGAACTGTATGAAAAGTGTTACATACAGATAAACCTACAATATTAAGTCAAAGTTTACCAATAAAGTAGGAATAGAAGAATAATGAATAGTTAGCTTTGTCAGGAAAAACACATTTGATTAAAGAGCGATAATATTTTCAATAATCTGACATGAAGGATTGCAGAGGCAAAAATATCGGTGTTATTCAAAATGCAGTTGTATGCTGTGATGAACAAGCTGTGGGCACCAGAGAACTCCGTTTCAGTGGACTAAGCTGTCTTTTCTTAACCCTGGAATTTCTTACCTATTCTGAAACATTGCTGTCATAAAAAATTCTGTGACAATTATATTGATTCATTACATAAAATGTATTATATAAAGGACTGGACACTAATAATTATATTCCCTTACCTGGTAGTTTTTCCCCAGGGAGGTATGTAGTCTTGTCAGTGTACACTGTCATAAAGTTGCTGCGTAGATCTTGTGGATGAGCACCGATGTGCTTTGGTTTCATGTCAGTACAAGCAGATGTACTTGCACCATGAGAGAATCCATTGGCAAAGGAAACCAGGCACAATATACCTAGCATCCAGACCAGCAGAACCATATGACTTCTTAACATTTTCAATAGAATCTATTCCAAAACAGCCAAAGATGCACGTTAAAGCGACATAAGCAAATGGATACATCAGACAGGGAGTCAGGTGTAGAAGTGATCAGGCAGCCCAATAGAAATACATACTTTTGTTTGGGATGGTTAATCTGGAGGAGATAGGTCAAATCTTCTACACTCCACCCTGCCTCACACACCCCTGTGACAGTATCGCATTACAGAAACAACTTTCTTTTACCTTACACCTACCTGTTTAACATTGAGAAGACAGCCACTAGTATGCGAGCTCTGTTGATTTTCCTCACCACCATCTGGGCTGTAATCTGTACATCAGATTGTCTCCTGATTTTTCTTTTCATTGTTTTTATTCCTAAATTCAAAATCAACCCCTTCCATTTAGAAACATTGACAGGGTAAATTGGCTTTGGGTACATTAGATTTGCTTCTGCATTTTGCGAGCAATGAGGTTGTTTCTCAGTTTAGAGGCTACTAATAATGTCCTGAGCCTTAGTTCCAGTTTATGTTCTGCCATGCTTTTGGTAGTAATGGGGGATGACCCTGGGGTTTGGAAGGATTGAGTTGGGGATCCTGAAGTGGAGTTGACAGGGATTAACAACACGAGGGCAATCCATTTCTTTGCAGAAGGGAAAGCTGGAAAATGCAGAACGAAGGATTCCGTATGAGATTTAAGACACCAACAAGTCTTTGCAGGTGGTCAAAGTGTCAAACGGTGTGAGTAAAGTATCCACAATACCACACCACAGTGACCACAACACCCGCCTCAGGCGACTGACTGTGTGGAGTTTGCACGTTCTCCCCGTGTCTGCGTGGGTTTCCTCCGGGTGCTCCGGTTTCCTCCCACAGTCCAAAGATGTGCAGGTCAGGTGAATTGGCCATGCTAAATTGCCTGTAGTGTTAGGTAAGGGGTAAATGTAGGGATATGGGTGGGTTGCGCTTTGGCGGGTCGGTGTGGACTTGTTGGGCCGAAGAGCCTGTTTCCACACTGTAATGTAATGTAATGTAAACCACCACGGCAATCTCTGCAAGACATGCCAAATCATCAGCATGGATATTACCATCACATCCACCACATACACGGCAGATATTCATGTGACTCAGCCAACGTTGTCTACCTCATATGCTGCAAGAAAGGATGCCCCGAGGCATGGTATATCGGTGAGACAATTCAGATACTACAGCAATGGATGAATGTACACCGTGAAACAATCAGACAGGATTGTTTCCTCCCAGTTGGGGAACAGTTCAGGTTCAAGGGCATTCAGGTAAGTGTCCTCCATGGCGGCCTTCAAAATACACAACTCAGAATCGCCAAGCAGAGACTGATAGCCATGTTCCGTATCCATGAAGATGGCCTCAACCATGATCCTGAGTTCATGTCGCTCTAGATGTAACCCTACCATACTTTTGGCTTTGTAAAATCTTTCTTACTGTTCTGTTTTAATATTTTCACCTGAGGAACAGTCACTGGACCCAAAACGTTAACTTTGATTTCTGTTCACAGATGCTGTCATACCTGCTGAGCTTTTCCAGCAACTTCAGTTTTTGTTTCTAAATCTGCAGTTCTTTCGATTTTTAAAAAATTAAGTATCACATTGATAACTTGTTGTGATCTCAATTAGCTGATTAGTTTTGGTTAGTACAGTTTTGGATTACTTGTTACTTTGGCGAGACCCTCATCATGCAACTCTTATATCTATCAGTTTGTCTCTAGCGTCGTCCTATTTTTGATTTTTTGTAATTATCTCTCTACCTTAATCAATCAGATCATAGGCCATCCCTTTACTTGCTATTCAGCCTGTTGACATACCACTCACACCATTTGTACTATCTTTTAGACACTCTTAATTACATGGACTTTCTTGTAATGATCTCTCCGCCTATAAATTTTGTGCCTATACATTTCCCTCCACTTCACCTGATGAAGGAACAGCACTCCAAAAGCTTGCAATTTCAAACAAACAAAGCTGGTGTCGTGTGAATTCTGACTTTCTACATTAATAGGTTGCTTATTTGACATCCCCTACTACACAAGCAGAAATTTCATTCAATCTGGTATTATTTTGGGTCCCCATTCCACTCACTAGCTATCAAATCCATCCAACTCAGCAGTACATTTCTAAAGTTGAACCAAACTGTTCACAACAATATAGTTATATTTGAACTGAAATTAGTTTCCAACCACATATCTGCCTCACCACTAAGACTGCTTCTATTACCTCCACACTACCCTGTTCCAATGTACTCCTTTGCTGTGTATTTCAGCTGCCTTAACCTTAATTTTTCAACACTTTTCTGTCTCTCTGACTCCCTTTTCCCTCTTAAGGTACTCATTAACATCTACCTCTTATAGCTAAGCTTTGCTGCCTGCTCTAATATCGCCCGATATGGTTTGTTCTCAACTTTTGTCTTAAAGTTTCTATGATGCACCAAAGGCATTTTATTATGCAACAGGTACTGGATAATTATAAGTTTTTGCTGTTGTTTTTCTTGCATAACTGATCCAGGTCCTTCTTTAATAACAGCAAAGATTTTCACATTTCAGCCTGCTTTTATAAAAGTTTACTGTTAATCGCAGCAGAAATGAAAACCGATAGTCACCAGGCAGAGATTACATCACTGCTGCTGTTGTCTACAGAAACCTGAGATAATGATTTAGCCAAACTCTTGCCAGGAGTCGGTGCTTTGAAACAAATATCATTAGACTTTTAACAGGTAAAACATCCAAACTGCAAACTCTGGAGTTGTTCCATATAAAGTAAATATTGGTGTGTAAATTATATCCAAATTTGACTGTGAAATTGGTCATTGTCAGCATTAGAAACAGGCTGCCTCCTTTTATATCTGCCCAAAATCTCTTCTCTCGGTGATTTGATTAGAAATATACATTGGATGCGATCTAAAACAGATAGCTGTCTCACTTACTTAGTGCTACGACTGATAACCAATTTCACTGCCTTGTGTTTTATATACTTATTATTTAATCTAATTACTCTTCAACATTTTAATCCATTATATCAATCTGAAATTGTCACTAGACGTACTCTCCCTGCCCCCACCATTAGATCACATGCCATCCGTTAAAAGGAAGAAAGATCCGCCTAAGAACGGATGTGCAGTTAATCCACTAAAACAAGTAATACAGCCATATCATATAGTGTCTAAAGGGCTCCTCACAAAAATCCTGAACACTTACTTTATTAATATTTATGAAAAGTAAAGTGTAATCATTAAATAAACTGACCTTTGTAGGCATTTCCTTCCAAAACAAGCACTGTATTAGCCATATATAAAACATCAGGGCCTTCTGATCAAGGAAGCGCATCTCCAAAAGCTGTCTAACTCTTCCCTCTAATGGCAAGTGCAACAGCTGTTGCTTTAATAATAGTGAAATGTTTTGTGATGTCAGCCTCTTTCTTTAATCCCATTAGCTTCAAACAAAGTTTTCTATTTTACCCTCTCACACTCCCTGTCTAATCCGTGCTGTACAAACAGAAAGGAGCTGGTTTAATTTCTGGTCTCTGTGTCCATCCTGAAGACTCCAGTTTTCAGTTGTTTGATCTCATATTAAATGATTCAAATTCCATTTACACAGTCTTCCAATTAAATCTGGTTCATGCTATTCAGTTAGCATCATATCCATAATAATTGTTTCTCCACCAGGATAGCGAGACTCTGCTTAAAATGATGCACATTCTCAAATGTTAACTAGCTATGAAAGAACTGTCCTTGCATTTACCAGTGAATAAATATTGTTTGAATTCACATATCTGAGTCTATCGCTTCTATTGCTTACTCAGAGAGCTCAACTTGAGAGGTTTTAGATAGAATTTGTCAAAAAAAAAACATGCTGTTAATTCCAAATACACAGTCTAATCAATACGTTGGAATCAAAAGCTTCAATTACTATGCTGTTAATGGGAAAGTGCAGATGAGATTTTGAATCTAGAGCTAGGTGCATTTAACACAGTTTTCCTTACTTATCTTTTTCCTTCATTCCTTCCTATTCGCTATTCCATTTCTCATCCTACAGCAAGTGAAAGATTTTAATAGCATCCAATTTTTCTTCTTCCAGTTCAGTGCATAGGAGACGATATTGCTGTGAACTGTACTTACACATACATCCATCAGAGTATCAGCAGTGACTCTGTTTGCAATTCATTGCTGCCACAAGCATAAATTAAAGTAAATTTAGAAAATCAACAGAAATCTACCGGTTATCCATTTGTGCTGACATTTCATTACAGATGGTGACATTTTCAGCTGGAAAAGCTCTGGCTCGTTTAAGATGGTCATAAATGAATTAACAACATTATAACTTGGAAACTAAATAGCAGTGAACTTTGAAATCAGCAGATCTTGTCCCTTTTGCAAGCACTTGGTTCAGACTTATTTGCATTTTTTTACACACAGAACAAATTTTCTTTGCGAAGACTGCAAGAGATAAATGGCAATTGAGCAAAGACTTCTGATGTCACACTCTTTCATGTCTGAAGCATGATTTGGAAGAGAACATGAGGAAGCCTTTTACAATCATATAATTAGACATGAAATAATGAATGGCCTGGGCTGAATTTACAGATCTATACGCAGCTTTGTTCAAAGGGATACAGGACAAGTATAAATTGCTGTCACTCATGCCTGAAACAAACAGCTCACACATCAGCAACCATTCCATGACAATGCAGATTAAAAGTCTTTTCAGTTTTCTTGCTTTATGAAAATTGGATGATGTATTGCCAGACATTTTGGGTTTATATGCTTAAGATATCAGAATGGAACAGATATTTGATGAGTAGGTAGGTAAATAATTAGCCATAGTCCACAAAGGAGCATTGGTGTCTCTCCCCATTAGAGAGAGACCACTGGTTATACACAGCTTGAGGCACACCACTCCAACTCTATTTGGTGAGGTGAGAAAGTAGGGCCTCTGTGAACTAGGATAGTTAGTACAATGATTGAACTTGTGTTATAATGTCATTCTGTATTACACACTAAGCAACTGAGGTAACTAGCCCCTGGTGTTTAAGATGTAAAATTATAACAAAACACGAACAGTTTAATACTTGGGAGATATATGTATAAATAAATGGGCATTAATTATAAAAGGTAACACCAGAGAAATGATAAATAATTATTAGGAAATACAGAACATATGGTCATCCAACATTCTGCTGCATGTGTCTTAACTTACAAGAAAGCTCCATTCCCCAACAGCCCAATGCTTACAGATTTACATTGGCTTCCAATCAAGCAATATAGAGTCATGGAGGTGTACAACATGGAAACAGACCCTTCGGTCCAACCCGTCCACGCTGACCACATATCCCAACTCAATCTAGTCCCACCTGCCAGCACCCGGCCCATATCCCTCCAAACCCTTCCTATTCATATACCCATCCAAATGCCTTTTAAATGTTGCAATTGTACCAGCCTCCACCACTTCCTCTGGCAGCTCATTTCCATACACGTAACACCGTGTGTGTGAAAACATTGCCCCTTAGGTCTCTTTTATATCTTTTCCCCTCTCACCTTAAACCTATGCCCTCTAGTTCTGGACTCCCTGACCCCAGGGAAAAGACTTTGCCTATTTACCCTATCCATGCCCCTCATGTTTTTATAAACCTCTATAAGGTCACCCCTCAGCCTCTGACACTCCAGGGAAAATAGCCCCAGCCTGTTCAGCCTCTCCCTATAGCTCAAATCCTCCAACCCTGGCAACATCCTTGTAAATCTATCTTAATTTTGAAATTCTCATTCTAGTTTTCAAATTCCTATGACATTTCTCCTCCCTATTTTTCTAATCATGTATAGCTCCACGAGTCTTTATGAGTGATTTCATGGTAACGTCATTAGATTAGTAATGCAGAAATCCATGCTAATATTCCACTATAACAGATTGTGAAATTTGAATTCAACAAAAATTTTGAATTGGAAGTCTAGGCCTAAAAGTGTCCACATGTTCATTGGTGTAAAGATCCATCTGGGATTAGAGAAGGAAATCCATCATCCTTATCTGGTATGGCCGACAAGCAACTACAGAGCAAAAGTAATGTGGTTGATCCTTCATTGTCCCTTAAGCAATAAATGCTGCCATAGCCAGCGTCACACTCATTCTCTGAATGAATTTTTTAAAGTATGCACTCCATTAATTCTGGTTATTTGTGCTTCACAATTATAATTCCTCCACCACTGATGGTCTCTTGCTCATGCTCTAAAATACTCTCCCTAAGAACCTACACATACTTCGATAACCAAGCTTTCCTTTATCTGGCCTAATATTTCCTTTTATGATTCAGTGTCGTATTTTGTTCTATATACTACTGTGAAGCATCTTAGATGTGACATTACTTTCACATTACACTTTATGAATGTAAGTTGTTGTTAGATTGCACAAAACAGGCCATCTAGCCCAAGAGATCAATGGCAGTGTTTGTACTCCAAACAAGCCTCTCATTATACCATCTCACCCAAACACTATATTCTTTTGTCCCATCACTCATACACCCTACCTAGTTTCTCCTTAAACATATGCAAGCTAATTACTCCAACCATGTGATAACAAGTCACAGATTCTGACCACTGTGAGCAACGACATTTCTTCTGAATTTTTGTATGGATTTACTTGTAATTATGTTAACTTATAGCTCTGAGTTCTGATCTCAAAGTTATAATTACCAAGATGGCCATGTCTTTCTCCACTTCTACTACTCCATGGATCACCTTTTTTTCCCTCTCTTATTTTACCCATTTCCAGAAACTGCCAATTATATGCTTTCTCTATATTAGACTTAAAATAAAAGTCCCATCAACTAGGTTTATTAAATAAACTCAAAATTATTCATTTACTATAAAACAGAACTTACACAACGAAGATGCAAAACTGTTTGCAATACTTAGCTGGTAATATGGAAATATAAATGGTTACCCTCTAGATAACTCCAAACATTCACAGAAATAAAAAAATGGAAAAAAAAGATTTCCCTCTGCAAAGATTCACCTTTGGAAAAACATGCAGATGGGTGTCACCAAATAAAGGCAGTTGCCTTTGGGATCTTGGTCACAGCTTGCTCAGGAAACAGTATAGAGAGGTCACTCTTCAAGAGGGTAATCGGTTTTCACACTGAATTTATCAGAACGTTCCGCCAAAGTCAGGAGACATGAGCTGAGCAGATCGATTCAGCTTCCCCCAAATGAAAATCCAAACAATTTTTCAAAACTCCCAAAACAAACAATCCTCAAACTAAACAGCCTTAGAACCAAAACATAAAAAAAATTCAAGCATTTTTCTTGATGCAGAACATTTAGGACCAGCAACTGTTTGGAACTAACAGACAAAAGCAAAATACTGCAGATGCTAGTAATCTGAAATAAAAGCCGAAAGTGTTAGAGAAACTCAATAGATCTGGAAGCCCGTGTGGAGAGAAAAACAGAGTTAACATTTCAAATCCAATTACTCTTTGGATGCAAACAAGAGTCATTGGTCTCTAAACATTAACTCTATTTCTCTCCACACATGCTGCCAAATCTGCTGAGTTTCTCTAGCACTTTCTTGTTTTTATTAATAAGCCATTTCTTGGAAACGGCATGGTTCCAAATAATAAAAACAAGTCTTGACGTCTTTTCATTGGCCTTTTGTGTACGATCTTAAATTATGGAGACAAGGAGATTGCAGCTGGAAACTTTTATTGTTGACAGGATGTGAATGCCGCTGGCTAGACCAGCATTTATTGTCAACCCATAGCTGTCCAGAGGGAGGTCAAGAGTCAACCATGGACTTGGAGTCACATGTAGACTAGACCAGACAAGGAAAGCAGGATTTCCTTCTCTAAAGGGTGTTAGTGAAGCAGATGGCTTTTTATGACATTTGATAGCGTTTACATGTTCACCATAGGACTAGGTTTTTATTCAAGGATATTCAAAGAAATGTAACCTTTCAAAAGGATGGGCAGGAAGGAAAGGTGGTGGGTCACTTTATTAGTATGAGACAGAATAAGTAAAAGGGAAGGAAAAAGAGCTTAGACTAGATGATGTAGTACCCATAATGCTGAGGTAAGAGTACAAGGTAGAAAGACACTGGTTGGTGTAATGAATGGGTAGCTATTCTGGAGGACAGAGAATAAATCATGAAATAAGTAGGGATGTGACAAAAGCAATCTTTCTGTAGATTGTAAAAATCAAATTGACAAACGTAGCCATGAGGAAGAATTCATAAACTATTTGGGATCATTATTTGGAACAATATGTTATGGATCCAAGAATCAGACAATTCTGATAATGAGGCACATCTCAGTGTAAAATACCCCCAATGGAACAGTGACTGGTAGAATTTATTATTCAGTTTGAGAGTGAGATACAGCTGTTGGAAAAAACAAAGCTAAACTTAAATAAGGGTAAATTACATAAGCATGACAGCTGGAGTGATCTGGAAAAGATGTTTGGCAGAAAATACAATTGACGATCAATAGACACTTAAGAAAATAATTTGTGACTCACAGCAAAGATATATCCCGGTGAGTAAGGAGGAATCTAGGAAGAAAATGAATCAACCATGATTACCCATGGAAATTAAGGATATCATTCCAGACATTAGGTCACACTCCAGTGACTCCTGATACAACTGTGCAAGTACATATCGCCTGCCAATGCCGTTTACTAAAACCTTGGCATTCATTTTACTGTCTGGTAGCAAAATCATACCTTTTGTTCAACGAGAGAGTTTGGGTGGCTTCTGTATATATTTACTTGCTTCCTTTGAGGAATAAGGAGTTACTTTTACTCTTGCCAAGATTTCCCTATAATCCTCAGGTCTCTTGTTTACTTTCCCTTCACTCACAGCAGTGTTCACACTTCATCTCATAGCTTCAGTCAGAGCTACAACTCAATCTGCTGTATTCTTAGTCAGGGATCCTCTCTCTGTATTGACTATGTATCCTGATAAATCCCGTAGATTTACCTTGCAGTGATACTGAGGTGTCCCACCTTGTAACAAAGGAAACACTCAGGAATTGAACATTACCCTCAGAATTTCCACTTCTGGTCTGAGGAAGAGATCCTGAGGCATTCTCAGTTGTCCTTGTTTGTCCCTAGTTACTTGCCTTCCATTCACCCTCCCACCTTCTATCCTCAGGATCGTGATGGCAATCAAATACGTTTTGAATTTATGGCCCAGCTCATAATCATCATTTGGAGATGCCGGTGTCTGCCTTTTTTGTTGTGCAATTTTTCTACGTAGTTCCAGAGGCTAGGAATACTGTGATGCCTAACTCACCTCCTGACTCCCCAAAGCCTGTCCACCATCTACAAGGCACAAATCAGGAGTATGATTGAATACTTCCCATTCACCTGGATGAGTGCAACTCCAACAGCACTCAAGAAGTTTAATTCTTCCGAGTCTCAGAAATCTCACTGATAATTCAATATTTGTTTGCCATCACAAGATCGATAGGAACCTACTCAAAAAGCAAGCTATGTCTGTCAACCTGTTTTGCATGTTCAGTGTCCAGTTTATTTTTGCCACCTTATCTGCTTAGTAATCTTTTCAAAACAAATGAATCTATGTCAATGTCCTTTTAATCAAATCTTGGGAGGAATCGTATAAAATTAAAGACTCAGGATTACCTTCCTCAGAACATTCCTTAAAATCAGTGTTATGGAGATGTGGGTGTACTATACCTTTAAGAGAGTAAAAGCTAGCAGTGACAACATCAAGTGTTCTCAATAAGACGCAATGTAACATGTGCTCCAGCTACTGGGGTAGCTAGTTGCCTAGAAGTGACAAAACAGATTTGAATTAGGCCAATCAGTTTAAATTATACCCTGAAAAATACCAAATTCCAATCAAGTTGAATTGAGTATATTGACAATCTTAAAAGCCATTGACACAATCTGATGCTTTGGGGTATAAGACTGGGGAAAATTGAATAGTTGGGAGGAGATCTGTCACCAGACCAACAGATGTAGACTGCTAGTCAGAATTCTCTGAGAAGTACCTATCTAGAGAAGTAGTTTGCATAGAGAAAAAACTCAACACTGACCTGGGGAGCCAATTTACCGATGAAGATAAAGGGAAGATTTGACCACTGGCTGGTTTTAAAATTTGAATGTTTCTGTAAATCTTAATTGGGAGTTTTATCAGACTAGTATTATAGAAGGGAAGGTAAAAGATAGTTTTGAGGAAGGAATTGTAAATAGTTGTTAGTTAACTATTCTCTATTATACTTTAAGAAATAAAGTTGTTTTTAGTTTAAATAGTTCTTGGCCACTCGAATCTTTACAGATTACTGCACAGGATAAATCTTTTCTGTGTTGCTGGTTTTAAATTAAGCAGGAGGGTTTACCCAGTGTCATAACAGTGACTTTTTTTAGTTCCAGGCTTTTAAGTTGGTATTTGCTCTCTCTGTGCCCTGTTCCCTCACTTTAAGTTCTAGCTCTGGCTTCTTAAATTCAGCCAATACCTCTTAAATCCTTACCATTGTTTCAAATCACTCGACAGTCTTGACTTTCCATTTCCTTTATCTAAAATTCAATCTTGGAATGTGAGAATTGTTCGAGAGGCTGTCAGTCATTGCCTATTCCTAATTTAGTGGCTCACCAGGCTATTACAGGAGGATGTAGAATTAATCATCTGACATTGGGTCAGAAGTCACACGTGGGTAATACCAGACAAGGAATGCACACATCAATGCATTTTATTTGACATTGTGGTGGAATTTCAAAGGGATCGGAGCAACACGAGCCATGTTAAGATGTTGGCAGAATCAGACAAGTGATCTGGCAAGGCTCATCTCAAAGTCAGGAACATTTTGCTGCATCTTTTATGCCGTTGCCAAGCGGCAGGGTGAGCTTCTTCTTGGAGAGCGTCAAGTGGCCAATTAAAGGAGATTGTTACTTGTTCAATGCTTATTAATACCACAACTCACCTTATTAAAATTCAGTTTCCTAATCACCAAACACACTGAACAAGTTAAATGTCGAGAGTTCTTCAGATGGCAGAGTGGATACCGAGCAACCTCAGCTCGCTGCTGGCTGTGAAGAGCCCCCATATTCCTCCACCAAACAGTGTCATAAGGCAGGGTCCAATGGGCATCAGCCTCACACACTCATTGTCCAAGAACATTAGTATCCAATATTTGCCACCCTCTCATGAATATCATGGCACCTTCCTGATCCATTTGCAGGATGTACGGGAAGCATATACCTATATTGCAGAGAACACAAGTAAATAACATTAAGAGGCTGCTGCGAGGACATTTTATGCACACAGACAGACACCCAGCTCACCGCTCACACCAGCCTGCATCTCAAGGCTGCTCAGGTACTCTCTTAGCATTTTTTCACTTAGCACCTACCTGGATACTTTTTAGACTATTGCCTTGCCATCTCTTTTAGTACAGTCACAAATCAGGCAACTTGCCTTCTGGTAAGCAGTCTTTGGCCTAGGGTCTGAACATGGTGCTGTATAGCAGTGTGCTACGTAAATCTCACTTGTATCATGCACCAGCAATTTACAGGCAAAAGCACTGAAAACTCCGCAAGCAGGCAGCCATGTCTCATGATCTTACGGGAGTCATCCTTACCAAGACACCAGTCAGGTGAGGGGCTACAAAATACAAAACAGGATCTGGATGTTCGGAGCCTCAATGACACTTAAAGGCCCAATTTGGAAGCCACTAGCCAGGAAATGCTCATTCATCATGCTGGAAATCAAAAGTACACAAATGATCTCCCTGTTCCAGGACAGATGTTGTTAAACTTGAAAGGGTGCAGAAAAGATTTACAGGGATGTTAACAGGTTGGAGAGGTTGAGCTACAGAGAGAGGCTGAACAGGCTGGGACTATTTCCTCTGGATGGTCAGAGGCTGAGGGATGACCTTATAGAAGTTTATAAAATCATGAGGGGCATTGATGGGATGAATAGCCAAAGTCTTTTCCCTGGGGTGCGGCAAGTCCAAAACTAGACAGCAGTTGGTTTAAGACGACAGGGGAAAGATATGAAAGGGACCTATGGGGATTTTTCATGCAGATAGTGGTGTGTGTATGGAATAAGCTGCCAGAGGAAGTGGTGGAGACTGGTACAGTTATAACACTCAAAAGGCATCTGGATGGGTAGACAAATAGGGTTGGGTTTTAAAGAGATATAGGCCAAATGCTGACAAACTATCTTAAGAGAAATTTAAAACAGCATAGTTTTATGAATGGTAAATCATGTTTGACTAATTTGTTAAGAGTTCTTCAAAGATGTAACAACCAAAGTGGGTTGCTGTAGATATAATTTAATTTATCTGGACTTCCTGAAGGCAATTGATAGGGTGCCACACAAAAGGTTAATTCACAAGGTTGAATCATACGGACTTAGGGGTAACTTATTAGCCTGGATAGATCACTGGCTCATGGACAGAAGACAGAGTTGGGATAAATATTTTTTTTTTCTGGATGGCAAGATGTAACTAGTGGGATGCCACAGGGTTTGGTTCTTGGACCCCAGCTATTTACAATCTACATCAACGACGTGGATACAGGGATATAGCCAAGTTTGTGGATGACACAAAAATAGGTGGGACAGTAAATTGTAAGGAATAAGAATCTTACTATAGATAGGTTAGGGGAGTGGGCCAAAATGTGGCAGATGGAGTTTAAATGTGGATAAATGTGAGGTCATGCATTTGGGTTGAAAAAAATGGAAGGTGATCTATTATCTAAATGGGGAGACACTTTGGGTGCTCTGGTGTAGAGGGATCTAGGTGTACTCATTCATGAGTCACAGAAAACTAGCATGCAGGTACAGCAGATAACAAAGAAAGCAAATGGAATGTTGGCTTTTATAGCTAAAAGAATAGAATATAATGGTAAGGAAGTATTGTTGCAACTATACAAGGCATTGGTGATACTGCATCTGGAGTACTGTGCACAGTTTTGTTCCCTTATTTGAGGGAAGAGGAAAGTGGCATTGGAGGCAGTTCAGGGGAGGTTCACTAGATTGATCCCAGAGATGAGGGGTTAGTCGTATGAAGAGAGATTGAATAGTTTCGACTTATACTCTCTGGTATTTAGATAAATGAGGGGAGATCAAATTAAGATATTCAAGATGATAAAAAGCTATGGATAAAATAGACATGGAGTGGATGTGTCCTCTTGTGAAGTATTCTAGGACAAGGGGTCATAGTCTTAGGATAAGGGGTAGCAAATTTAAAACAGCATTGAGGTGAAAATACTTCTCCCAAAAGGTTGTGAATGTGTGGAATTTGCCACCCCAAAGTGCAGTGGATGCTGAGACGGAGTAAATTTGAGGAATTAGACAGATTTTTAATTGGTAATGGGTTGAATGGATATGGAGACAAGGCAGGAATATGAGGGTGAGGAGCATATCAGCCATGATCGAATGGTGGTGCAGACCCAATGGGCTAAATAGCCTAATTCTGCTCCTATATCTTAAGAGTTAATGAATTGGGACTAGATTAATTTAGAATATCTGGTCAGCTTTAGGATATCAAATTGGACTGAAGGGTGTGTTTCTGTGCTGTACAACTCTATGATTCTACAGTTGCAACCAGAATCAAATTGTGAGGGTTAAGTGTCTATATCTATGACAAAGGAAGCTGCCACACCCAATGTGAAACTATCTTATGCAAATGGACAGGACACAGACCTGCAGGGTTCCTAATCCTTGTCCAGCCTGATGCTATGGCTGCCCGTCTGATGTGTGCCCTTGTGCCCTAGTCTGTCCATATCATTCACATCAACATTTATGGTCACAGAAGCCAAGGAAACAATAGCATTGTAAGATGAGGGGCAATGGTGCCAGCAGGACCCATTACACTGGGCATGCATGGCTCATCTTGCTTCCACTCAGGAACATAAGAACAGGATTGGGTCATTTGACCTGTTGAGCCTGCCCCATCATTCAATATATTCACTGACGGAACAGCTCAATGCCTTTTGCCAGCCCTTTCCCACAACCTTGTATACAATTGGTAATCAGCAATCTGTTAATCTCAACCTTTAACATAGTCAAAGACTTAGATCCCTAACTTTTTCCGTGGTAGAAAGTTCTAAAGACACCACCCTCTGAGCAAAAGAATTTCTCCATATTTCAGACCTAAATCTCATCCCTCATAATTAAATTGTGCCCCCTGGATTTAGATTCATCAACCAGGCATAATATTCTATTTTCATCTAACCTGTCCATCTCTCAGTATTTTGTAGGTTTTAATGAGATCACCTCTCATTCTTCAAAACCTTAGATTGTTTGGCCAATCTCTCTTCTGTGACAGTCCCACCATCTGAGGAACATGTCTGGTGAACCGTTGTTGCACTCCATCTATGACAATATCTTTCTTGAGATGGGGAGATAAAAACTGCTCACAGGACTCCAGTTGCAGTCGAACCAAGCTCCTACACATTTGAAGCAAACTTTGCTACTGCTGTACTCACGAGCACGGAGATCAACTTGTGTCAAAGACTAACATTCCATTGATATTTCTAATAGCGTTCTGTTAATTTTTAGTAACTTATTAACAAGGACACCAAGTGCAATTTTGAACCTCTTACCATTTATGAAATACTCTGCAAGTCTGTTCTTTTCTACCAAAGTAGATAACCTCACATATCTAAATATCTATGACAAAGGAAGCTACCGCACTCAGTGTGAAACTACCTTAAAAAGGAAGCATTATACACATGAAATGGACAGGACACAGACCTGCAGAGTTCCTAACCCCTGTCCATCCTGATGCTATGGATGCCCATCTGCTGTGTGCCCTCGTGCCCTCTCATTCTCTGCTTTATTATCCTTGCCCCTTCACTAATCTTGTTCAAAGCCTCCTGAAGCTACTTTACATCTTCCACACAACACATTCCCATTTACTGTGTAACATTTGCCAATTTGTAAATATTACACATGACCCCCGCATACAAATAATTGATAGATATTGTGAACAGCTGGGGACAAAGTACTGATCCCTGCACTACCCCACTTGTCACAACCTGCAAACGTGAGCGTAACCACTTTACTTCTACTCTAGCTCACAGGTCGAAAACAATCAATCATTAATCTATGCTAGTACATTACCTCCTGTAATACGGACTTCAGTTTCTCTAAGTAGATTCCTGCGGAGGATTTACCATGTAGCAGCATGGTATCAACATTGACGTCTATCCATGATGCATTCTGTTAGGAAGAGCTGTTCAAGTACAACTAAACCATCTGACATAGTGGAAAATTGCCCAGGCACCTCCTGTAAACACAAAGCAAGACAAATCCATCTTGGCCAATTACCAATCCATCAGTCCCCTCTCAATCATCAGTAAAGTGATGGAATGTATTATCAAGCAGCACCTACTCAGCAATAACCTGCTCAGGTGACACCCAGTTTGGGTTCTGCCAGGGTCACTTAGCTCCTGACCACCTTACAGCCTTGCTTCAAACATAGTCAAAACAGCTGAATTCCAGAGGTGAGATGAGAGTGACAGTCCTTGACATCAAGATTGCATCCGACTGAGGACTGTCACTCTCACCTCACCTCTGGAATTCAGCTATGTTTAAAAAGGCTGTAATAAGGTCAGGAGCTGAGTGACCCTGGCAGAACCCAAACTGGGTGTCACTGAGCAGGTTATTGCCAAGTAGGTGTGGCTTGATAACACTGTTAATGATAACTTCCATCACTTTTACTGATGATTGAGAGTTGAAACTTTATTGCTGGAACAGCACAGCAGGTCAGGCAGCATCCAGGGAACAGGAGATTCGACGTTTCGGGCACAGGCCCGAAACGTCGAATCTCCTGTTCCCTGGATGCTGCCTGACCTGCTGTGCTGTTCCAGCAATAAAGTTTCAACTTTGATCTCCAGCATCTGCAGACCTCACTTTCTCCTTGATGATTGAGAGAAGACTTATGGGTTGGTAATTGGCCAAGATGGATTTGTCCTGCTTTGTGTTTACAGGAGGTGTGGCATTGCGGAGCCTGAGCAAAACTGGAATTTATGAAACTGCAGGGGTAACCTATTTGCTGGTTAGAGTCATACCTGGCACAAAGGAAGATGGTCGTGAGTGTTGGAGGTCAGTCATTTCAACCCGAGAATACTTCTGCAGGAGTTCCTCAGGGTAGTGTCCTCGGCCCAACTATCAGCTGCTTCATCAATGACCTTACCTCCATCATACAGGTCAGAAATGGAGATGTTCACTGATGATTGCACCAGCAGTGTTCAGCACCATTCGCAACACCTCAGATACAAAAGTAGGCCATAGTCAAATGCAACAAGATCTGGACAATATCCAGACATGGGCTGACAAGTGGCAAGGAGCATTTGCACCACACAAATACCACACAATGACCATCTCAAGCAAAAGAGAACCTGACCCTCATTTCTTGACATTCTATACAATCACTATCATTGAATCCTACTCCAAAGCATCCTGTAGATTATCACTGGCCAGAAACTGAACTGGACTCACTATTTAAACATAGTGACTATAAGAGCAGTTTGAAGGCTAGAAATCCTGCAGTGAGTAACTCACCTCCCGATTCTCCAAAGCCTGTCCACAAGGTACAAGCTAGGGGTGTGATGGAATATTTCCCACTTAACTGGATGTGGTGCCACTTGATTGGCACCACATCCACTCCCTCCATGACTGATGCTCAGAAATTCATCAAGGTTATTTAGATACGTGGGAACACCAACACCTGCAAGTTCCCCTCCAAGTCATTCGCCATCCTGACTTGGAAATATATTGCCATTCCTTCAATGTCACTGGGTCAACATTCTCAAAATCACTCCCGAACAGTATTGTGGGTTCATCTACAGCATGTGGACTATTCACGAGTGTCACAAGAAGGCAGCTCACCACTACCTTCTCAATGTCAGCTCGGGTTGGACAACAAATGCTGGCCCAGCCAGCTACACCCAAGCCGAATGAATTTAGAAAAAAGGAATTTGTGTATCATGCTGACATAGTAACATTTAGGGATACGGAGAGACTTAAGCAGGTACAGAGAGGCGAGACCAAAAATGTGTATAAACATGAGAATTCATGTACAATGTGCTGTCACATCTGTCAAAGTGCCTGCAATAGGGAAAAAAAAAACTTACTTTGCTTACCACTACATCTTAATATGGTGACTGTTCCACAGTCGGGTGGAGGGACCCTGCTCAGCAGTGGAACCCATTGTCCTTGGAGATTGGGTTAGACGAGCTAGAGACTGGATTACCCTGGCACAGAATGCCTTCCTGCCACAGGGAAGTGCTCAGTCTTCAACTTCTGAGTTGGAGGGAGGCGGGGGGGTCCTCTTCTGAATGGACGAGGAAGGGACCCCTGGAGCGTTCACCAAGTTCCCTGTCTCCAGACTTGGAGGACCAATGGTTGAGGTGTTGCAGGCTTCTCCAGCATATCCTAGGATCACAGGATGTGGCCCTTCTTGGCCATCACCAATCTGTCTCTGGAGGTGGCCAGATTATTGCAGGATGAGCTGCACTGCTGCATTTTCTGGACAGAGGGGGCCATTGCCTCCCCTAAACCAGTCTGCTGTTCCTGTTCCTCTTGCATGTGGATGAAGTCCCTGGTCACCAACACCACTCCATGGTGGAGACTGCATGAACCCTGGTGGTAACCTCAGACCAGGCTGCCAGAACTTGCTTGTGCTATGCCCTCTGCTGGTCTTTCACTTTCTTCATCAGGCTCATAGAACCCTGACAGTGCAGATCGAGACCCTCTGAAGGGCATCCAAGACGTCCACCCTATCCCATAACCCCATATTTACCATGGATAATTCACCTAACCTGCACATCTCTAGACTTTGGAAGGAACCCCAAATAGACAGGGAAAATGAGCAAACTCCACACATTCACCAAGGTTGGAGTTGAACACTGATCCCTGGTGCTGTAGCACTATGCTGCCCAGATCTCTAGGTCTCTGTTAGTGAATCATGGTGCTACCTTCCCCTTCTCTGCTATGTTCAGATTCTGTCCAATGAGCACGTGTCTGGGTGCACAGTGGCATTTTAAGGATGGCAGTTGTTTCAGGAAATGTGCTTGGTATTATAGAGTTGGAATCAGTCATAATGGATGCAAAAGTGGTAGGGTAGGTAGTTAACGAGGAGTGTTTTTTGAGATACAACAAGGAATCTCATTTGGTCTTGAAGAGAGGCGCCCTCCAAAACGCTCAAGCCAACTCATAAAGAGGCTTTAAAATATAAGATTCAGGACTTTGTCACTATTACCGAGGCTAACTTTTTAGTCCAGATATGTAGTTATTCATTGATTAAGTTTAATGACACCCAATTGCCTTATAAGAATAAACAAAAAGATTTTGTCCCTTCCTTCCCTCCCTTCACATTTTCACTAAAGAATTGCCCTTATCAGACTTTGTTTGTTAAACGTTCCACTAGCCACATGGGTGCTTTCCTGGTGGTGGAAAATATAAAATGTTAGCACAATGACTTCTCTTTACTGTCACTACACATATAACACTCAGCCATGGGTAATTTGGTGAAAATATAAGCAATACTTCAGGGCAAAACAAAAAACAGGAATGTCAGATGAAAAAAAAAGGTTTGGCAGTGGGATTTAACTGGTGTTCCAAGATTTTCAGGCCAGGCCTCGGGATTACTTGTTTTGTAACATTGTTCCCATTTCCCTAACCTCTTCTAATCCTAAAGCTGTCTGAAATCTCTGCAGTACGTTCTCATTCGCCAGTTTCTTCAGCTGCCTGGGATTTAAGTTCTAAATTTTTTTAATGCAAACCTGTCTCTTTCTTTCTCTCTCCTCCAAAGCTAATTCTGTGAAGCAGCTTCTGGTCATGCCCTTACATTTTCTAAATGGCTTGGTGATTGAGAATGTTCAAGGTGCTATATAAATGAAGCAGTTGTTGAAAATGTTTTTGAAGGGACGGATAAAGTTACTCAGCAAGACTTTCAGGAATGGACTTCAGTGCTGACAGTGGAATAAAGAATAGAAATTGCTTTTATAATGCCATCCTGGGTTTTAAGTTTGAAGCAAAATTTGAGGCAAGGGTATTATCGAACAGCATGCTCAATTGAATATGCATGCAACTGAACCTGGAGGTGGCACTGTAGTAGTATTTAACAGTAACTTGACAAGAGCTCAATATGGGATTAGAAAAAAGATATTTCCTGACCACAGTTGGGTTAACAAACTCTTTACCTTCAAAAAAGAAAGTCTGACCTTGGTTCTACTGCTTGGTTCTAAGACACCCATGTATCCAACTGAGTATTTACAAACAACGCCCAAACCTTGGTCAATTACTTTGGGATTTAGATATAAAACATACATTTATTATCAGTATTCTTTGAGCTCAGTTAGGGAAAACTTCATTGTGCAAGACATGGAGAACATGAGTTAAATCTAAACATTTCATAACAAACATGGTGGGCAGCACGGTGGCACAGTGGTTAGCACTGCTGCCTCACAGCGTCAGAGACCCGGGTTCAATTCCCGACTCAGGCGACTGACTGTGTGGAGTTTGCACATTCTCCCCGTGTCTGCGTGGGTTTCCTCCGGGTGCTCCGGTTTCCTCCCACAGTCCAAAGATGTGCAGGTCAGGTGAATTGGCCATGCTAAATTGCCCGTGGTGTTATGTTAAAAGGGGTAAATGTAGGGGTATGGGTGGGTTGCGCTTCAGCGGGTCGGTGTGGACTTGTTGGGCCGAAGGGCCTGTTTCCACACTGTAAGTAATCTAATCTAATCTAAAAAAAAACATACAAGTACAACTTTTGCTACTAAAACTGAAAAAAACCCACCATTTCGACTGGGACAACACATCTATCCTGGGACAGGCTAAGCAAAGACATGCCAGAGAATTCCTAGAGGCCTGGCACTCCAACCACGCCATAAACAAATGCATAGATCTAGATGCCATCTATCAACCCCTCAGAAAACGAACAGGAAATGACATCACCACAAACCCCAGGAACCCCATCCAGGACAAACATATGAATAAAAAGCAGGAGACAACAGCTTCGCTTCACTTGGAGGTCGCCACTGATGATGTTACCTAGCCAGGTAATGAAACGTCTGGATATCAAACCTACAGCTCAGCGAGCAAACCTACACCCGGAATTCCATTTTTTCTTTATTTTTTTTTTGCAACTCCCTTTTAATTATAAAATAATTTAGGAATAGAACTACCTCACATTAAATCTCCATCTTATCAGTTTTGCCTGCTCACTTATGTCTATTTACAACTTTCTGCTCATAACTGTATTAGTTAGATGGCACAGTAAACAAGATATATGTTTCTTGATTTCTTCACCCATTATATTAAACAGACAGAATGGGTGAGGC